>NC_090261.1:2912915-2957915 GCF_037325665.1 Littorina saxatilis
GGGCAAGTAAACATGTAGCTGCGGAAAAATGAGAATGGTAATGATGGTTGATGCTGCGATTCGTTTTATAAGTTGTCCGTTGCGCCTCAGTCTGGGGTGAGACAGCATAACAGCAGATCGTATCATGCAAACGTATCACAATTGCTTCCTTTTTTTTACGCCACCCCCCCCCCCCCCCCCCCCCCCCCCCCAGTTCTGTTTGCACCAATCTACTCCACATGTCTTTCCTCTCTTTTCAGTACACACAGCGACAAGAACAAACTTTAGCAATCAATCGGTTAAAGCAACTAACTTTATCGGCAGCTAATACAAACCAAACCGATTTCGTGCGTGCAGTTTCTACTGGTCAGTTGTACTCCACAATCGTTCGCGCATCATTAAAACCAGTAACCAGGGCATCCATATTTACTCTCTAGTGCAAGCACAACATATGATATGCATTTATACAAAAACTGGTTCGTATTGCACAATAATTTCACTTGGTTTAAACAAGATTTTATTTAGATAGCATATAGGGTGGCAGATGATAAACAAGATAAACTTAGGACCACACAACAATTTACTTCTCGGGAGCTTTCGTCCATTTTTCAATACATTGATCCGTTCACCCATCCAGTCCCCAGGACAGCCAATCCACTAATCCGGCTAGAAAGTGACCGCGCCATCTCTTCATCATCTAATCCATCCACCATTAGTGCAAAACTCAGTTCTGATAACATAGTCCTCTTCCGCGTGTAACTGCTTCTCACTGACACTGGCTTTGAATTCCTCGTTTAATTTTCTGTGCAAGAACACCATGCCAGAATAATATTTTCCTTGAAACAAAAATGTCACCGACAAAAAAGTCACGTGCTTCATTATCGTTACACGACACAATGACCGAAATAACATTTGGTGCAGATTAACACCCCTAATTATTTTGTCCTACTGCATGCCATGGCCCAATCCCCCGGCTTTTCCGTCAACCTTAACGAATATCATTACAATAATTCTTGTGAGCAAAAACACAGATATGTCAGGGGAATTTCAAATTAAACATTGGGACAAAAAACGGCCGAGTCGTAGATTCGCCAGGAAGGGGAAAAGTTCAAGAGCAAAATGTTTCCATCGCGCACGAGACAAGAGACAAGATTTAGATTAAGCTAATTACTCCTCCTTTCTTCGGCGTAATGAGCTTTGCTATCTTTCAGCAGACAAAGAATTGCTGTCGTCAATCACCGCTATATGTCAAGGGTCCAAAAACGAGTGGATCCCCGCTTTGCAATTACTAGCAGGAGACTTGAAAAGGGAAAGACGGAGAGAAAAGACTGCGGATTCTCCCACAGTTTTGACGTAATCTCTGAAGATTTCACCGTTTTCGTAGAAACGGAGGCATTGTTGTTCTTCTGCATGGCAACATCGCCACGTAAGCTGGCTTGAATTAAAGGATATGCATGATGAAAATGTGGGGGTCAGTGGTTGGGGACGTCCGTGTCTGAGTCTGTCTGTAACACCCAGAGAACGAACGAACGAACGAACGAACGAACTTTATTACTCAAGGATGGAGATTTTAGGCTCACGCCTAGTCTTACAATCTGTCCCTGATAAACTAAGACATAAAAATAAAGACAATAAAAGGACAATTGTCAATCGCAATCATACAGTATTACTAATTACAACATTACTTATCCGAATACATAATGCATGATAGAACATTGAAATGTACATGTATGTCAATATAATACGAAGGAAAAGAAAAGTCGACTCGCACACACACGCGCGCCGCATCCCTGCAATCACGTTCGCACTGAATACAACACACACACTCACACACACACACACACACACACACACACACACACACACACACACACACACACACACACACACACACACACATATACATACACACACACATACACGCACGCACACACACATACACACGCAGACGCAGACGCACACACACACACACACACACTCACACACACACTCACACACACACACACACACACACACACACACACAACAACAACAACAACAACAACAGCCTCATCATCATCATCATGATCATGATCATCGTCGACATCATTATCGTCATCAACAAAATATATAGCGGTTAGTGATAGCAATGCATTCTTGCTAGAAACAGCTTTAGAATGTAACTGTTCGTGACATCAGATATTTGCAAAGCTGCGGTTTGAAGTGTTTAATCGTGCTTGACCCCTTTATCTCACATGGTAGCGAATTCCAAATTGTTGAGCCCGAAAACGCTAAACTGGTTTTATATAAATCAATACGTGGTAGCGGGGAAATTAATTTGTTTGAGCCATATCTGTCTGTTGCTTTCTGAAATAATGATCGCATGTACTGTGGGGTCTCGTTTATTTGAACCTTAAACATTAAAAGCGCCTTATTAAATAATAACTGATCTTTAAGTGATAAAAAATTAAGGCTGCTAAGCTTTTGATCTGTTGATGTTTGCGGACCCGGCATGATAAGTTTAGCTGCGCGACGGTGAAGAGACTTTACGTTTTTTAAGTGAACATCGCTACAACCATCCCAAAGTGTAGATGCATAATTCAGATGAGGTAAAATATGACCAAAATAAAACAACTTGAGTGCTGAGGTATCAGCGTAATGCTTTAATTTGGAGAGAAGGAACAAGTTTTTAGATAAGGTTTTGGTAACACGGTTGAGGTGGGACTGCCACTTTAATTCAGCGTCTATTGTGACCCCGAGAACACGATGGCTGGTTACTTGCTCAATGGGTGACTCATTATGGGGGCGAGGACGCCCCCATTCTATACGGATAGTTTCGAGGTTGACCATGGGCAGCGCCATTTTGTTGTGAAATACATCATCAGTTTGTGAGGGGTGGAGGCAACATTGTTCATCTGTAGAAAGTTGTGAAATCCGTCACCCTATGGGAGGAGTGAAGGCAAATTTGGTCACCACAGAGTTTGTGTAACACAGGAAGTTGTGAAATACGTCACCCTATGGGAGGGGTGACGGCAAAATCGCAAAAACATGATATGTCGTATTGTGCAGGGTCAACTGCAACAAACTCAAACCGAGCCATTCATACCTAGTTGTATTTGAGCGACTTATATACCGACATTTTTATTTCTTATTTTCAGCACAGGTGTAGGAAAAATCATGAACCAAAATGTTATTTATTTTCTAATTTAACATTTTTTTTTACAAATATGACCATGGTCTTTTAAACATACAGTGACATTAAACATTGTTATGTTAAAAAAAAAGAAAAAAGAAAAAAAGCTTTTGTGCACAAATCAGAAAATACATTGTACATTTTACCTACAGGCCAAACAGTGTCTGTTGGCGGCAAATGACCCAGCAAGTTGCTATTTTTAGATCGATTAAAAGTTGTCAAGAACAGGCGCTTACATTTGGATGTGTCCACTGATAGTAGGTTTGGTTGTGATCAATCAGAATGATGTGGGAATAAAAATGTATGACAGTTTGGTATGATGACATGTAATTCAAATATGCTGAAATGTAATATTATACATGATATAATATTATTATGGCTGTTGCCATGACCATGAACCCCAAGAAAGGTTTAATGTTATGTAAAATCAAAATACCAAAATCAAGCACCTACTAATCTGGTCTACGGTGCGGGAAGATTGAGGTCAACTTCGCCGCGCCGCGCTCATTGACTTGCGTCAAGGCCGATGCGCGTAGATTCCCAGAATGTTTACTTTCGGTTAGATTCTTCGACAGCATTCGCAGAGGTGACTGCCGTTACAGAGGTGAGTAAAACTGACCATCGAAAGGAAAATAAGATTCATATTGGTAATACTAATAACATACTTGCACAAGCATGTATCTACCAAAACTGTATGGGAGCACATAGTTGGAAAGGCGTGGTGAAGCGATCAAATCGAATCGTCCGTCTCAGTCAGTGCACTGCATGATCAGCCACCACGATTGAACGTCACTGTCTGTATTTTGTATGTAAGCAGAGCTTCCAAACTAGTTAAATCCTGATGTAGTTTACAAAAACAAAACAAAATCTCATTCCTGTTCCATTGTTATTCTTGTAGTTGTGATATATTCTAGTGAAACTGAAAGTAAGTGTTAAAAGCAGAAAAGCCGGACTGAATCAGGTAAATGGGTTGGGAAAGTTTTGCTAAGAAATCCTGTTATTTCCCTGGGTTAATAAGCATCTCTTTGTCCAACTATTTACACAATTTATTTGACTAGTTTGTGGTTTCAATTGAAATTATTGTTGTATTTATTTCTAGACTGCACGAACTTGCATTGATTGCATTTCATTGTTACAGCACAAAACACTGAATGACACATACTGATTGACGAGCATGCCAATAGCCTTCTCGTTTTACAGTATAGGTACTGATAGTTACATACAAGTTTGAATATCACTTTGAACACTGCCACATTCAGTTCTTTTCATCATTGAATAATTTTGTTTCAGGAAGCAAGCACCCCTTTTGTCAGAAGTGTGTCAAGCTCAAAATTAAGTACTATTTCACAAAAGGTGAGAAGTTATTCGTTACATTTGCAACATTTATTGTTAAAAAATATTAAACATAAAGGCAGAATTTGTTTGTCTTGTGATTGTGATGCCTACAACTACACCCGCTTGTGATTTCTCAGTCAAGTTACTGCAGATTTGTGTATATTTCAGTCTCATGTGGTATTTGCCATATTTTTGTGTGAACATGTGTATTTTTCAAGACTTAGATTCTGTGATAACATAAAATACCATAACACATTTGACACCAGTGCATCATATAATATTTTTGGATACTTCTCACTACGCATGATTTTTTATTGTGTCACTGTGTGTACATTTACATGTGTTTTTAAATGTCAACAGGTGACAGTTCCACTTTTGGAAGAGGTGTGCAGTGAGATTGCAGAAAATGAATGCCTGTCAGCTGATCTGTGAAGCCATGTTAAAACCTTGGACTGTAAGTGTTTAGAGAAACACTGTATGAATGAATACAATTTTGTTGGAGTAGTGTTTTCACTTTTGCTTATAATGTAAAACAATTTCAAGTTTAAATTTCAAGTTATTCAGTTACGCTGAGAATAAGCTGTCATATATAGTAAGCAGTGCTCCCTGTATGGCATACGTGTAATTATTGTTGATCATTCGCGTACACATTCCAGACTTCAATCAATCAATATGAAGCTTGTCAATGTGCAAGTGTTCTTTTTGGATACAATGGTGTGTGTGTTTGCCTTTGTTTTAAAGTTATACGATGCAGGGAATTATCCCAAGATATGGACTAATAAAAATCTATTATTGTGTATATATATATATACAGTGGACCCCCCCCCCCCCCCCCAATTTGATAATCCCTCCCTTTTAAGACCTTATTTTGTCAGTTTGTCTGTGCATAACTTCTGTAAATTTTCCTTCATTTTAAGACTGCCTCCTTTTAAAGACCCGCTTTCTCAGATTGTTTGAGGTAATACAAAGGTGGTTCTATTGTATGTGTTCAAGTGTAAGACTTTGTGGTCTGTTTGACAGGTGCTGTTCTTCGGGACAAACTTCAGGTGTTTGAGTCATGCCTTGGTCTACGAGGGAAGTTCCGGAACGAGGCCAAGGAAAAGGCTCACTCATTGTACTACGCAAGCCATGCAAGCATTACAGAGGTCACCAAGTCGACTCATGCATAAGCTTCCATTTGCCTCAGGATGTTTGAAAGGCTGGTCGAAGCAACCTATGGGTGCAACAGACCTGGTTACTGTACGAAATTTGCGTACAATCTTACGAAATTGAAGACCGCTGTACGATTATACGCCAGACATTAAAATCATACGCAAAAAAACAAAAAAAACAAAAATTTTAAAAAAAAAAAAAAATTTAAAATAAAAAAATTATATATAAGTCTGAAGAGGACTGTGTGAGCCTAGAAAGCAATGTGTAAAGAGGACTGTATGAGACCAGAAAATACTGACCAGTGCAGTGACAGAAATGAAGGGCTGACTCAATACTGCTGACAGCAGCTGATGCAAATTTTCCTCAGAGGTCAAAAATAAAAATTATGTTTTTCTAACATTCGTTTTGTGTCACATTTTCAAATATCTAATAGTGTATGGGGTTTTTTTTCAACAAAACTGTTTTAATTTACTTTCAGCACAAATTCTTTCTTACATGTATTTACAGTCTTTAAATAATGGGGTTTGAGGGGGGAATAAAGCACAGCGAGAATGAATTGTACACCTTAAAATTCTGATTGTACACATTTTTAGCCTCATTTGTACACCAGGAAATTTTAGTGGTAATCAGGTCTGGTGCAAACAGGAAGACAACGCGAATGACCGACCGGTGCCAGTGTGTGAGGAAGGATGTGATCAGGTATGTTGCTGGGAGTGTGGTGAAGAAACTAAAAAAGAAAGTTTGGGGCCTCAAGAAAGGTGCATACAGATACGAGAAACTGCGCTGTTTAGAAGCACTGAGGTTCAGTGAGCTGTCAGAAAGTGATTGTGATTCTTCAACTGACATGACAACGGTGCTTAACCGAGGAGGACTGGCATTTGTCAAAGACAACATTGTGCAAATGTTCCTTGACATGCAGGACATTTTTCGTCGGACTGTGGGTGTCGCTTGCTCTGCCAAAATGAAAGCTGATGACAAGGACTTTCTGCAACAGTGCCAAACCAATGATACAGTGCCTGTGCTTTTTTATGACACAGTTTATGCATTTGACATTTCTTTGAAAGTGCGAGAAGATGTTTTCGAAAATGCTGTCCTGTTTTTTTTTAAATCCGAGTTCACCACAAGCTGAGGACAATGTCAATGATGGACAAAGTGCACCGCGGGTGGAAAGAGTAGAGCATGAAGAACAGGTTGCGTACCAGTGACACTAACATTAACAAGGTGTGAGACGGACAAAGTTAGCTACATTGGTGCTCAGTGATTTACAAGCATGTTTTCTGTTGCTATGTAAATTCTCCTGTCTTATGTAGAACACACACACTTTGTATTACATGTTTTTTTACAATAATCTCATTTGGTGCTGGGTACAAATATTTTAAAAATTTTCAGGTTCATGTTATTCTCTAGTTTCACTTTTTGTTTTACGCTCGACACGTGTTTGAATCTGTATCTGTCTGCAACTGTGAGTAAGTACACCTGAATCCAACATACTAAAGAGAAATAGAGAGCTTCAGTATTTAGTCTGTACTTTAAAAAAATTGTTATTGCTTGCATTTTTCTTCCGTTGTATTTTTTATGTCTTGAAAATAATAAAAATTGCTTTGAAAATGTATTGTGTACCGCAGTCAGAAGTAATTTATTACTTTTGGGAGTTTAGTAACGTGATATCAGTTTTCAATTGTTCGTTCACTTATATTGCTTTCAGATTTAACACACAAGAAACAGCAGCACGGTTTTCGTTGCGAAAAAGGGCATTGGCAGTGCTACGCGATCGAATTGTGTATTATGTACACGCGGTGTTCTTCTGGAAAAGACCGAAGCGACATGTGACGTCAGTCGTTCAGCCCGCGAGCGGTGGGAGGGGGGGGGGGGGGTTCACATGGTTTGTTTGTTTGTTTGTTTGTTTCAGACCCACACCCATATACACACATTTCACATGTAAACCATTTGTCCGCCCCCTGTCGATATTTATCGACTAAGTTCCTTGTGTAAACTGAGATGAAGATTCAGAGGAGCGAGTTGGTGTTTCTGTCGTGTTGTGATCACCATGCATTTAGTTTTGCCTGGGTGTATAATCATTGAGTTTTGTTTACACCAATCAAATATGTTGTTCAAACTCGTTTGAAGAGAGAGAGAGAGAGAGAGAGAGAGAGAGAGAGAGAGAGAGAGGGAGAGAGACAGAGACAGAGACAGAGACAGAGACAGAGAGACAGACAGACAGACAGACAGACAGACAGACAGTACAGATAATGCGGGATGTCTTTCTCTGTCATGCACTGCGTACGCACAACTATGTTTCAAAGCAGTGTCTGCCTACCCGCGTCTTTTCATGGACAGCAAAGAAAGATAATTATCAGAGCTTACAAGAAGGGCAGCTTTCGATCATCCATGTTCTGGTTCATCTTCTCCTTCTCTTTCTTCCAAGTATAGGTCATGTGACAGGGAGCCATGAATAACGGGCGAAAAGAAAAAGAAGCAGATGCAAAGTGATAGCGTAGTGTTGTATAGGAAATAATATCAATGTAATCATCTTTGAATGTGAACAATGTATGCGCACTTTTCTTATATTAAATATTTTTTTTGCGTAAGGAGAAGGGCGGGTAGAAGGAGTAGGAGGCGGGGGGGGGGGGGGGGGGGGGGAGCGGAGGGGGGTGGTCAAAACCTGTAAATTGAAAAGCCCCGTAGACATGGAAAAAGATTCCGTCATAAATCCGGTGCATATTTTTCACCCGCCTGGCGCGTCACCGAAGTAGAGAAACGTGCGCAAAGGAAAATGGAGGCCGCCAAGATGGCTTAACTTTCAATTTTCTTTTACTGCGCGGTCGTAAGACAGGATTACCTCTGATCGAACCAAGGCTGAGTTTTCCACATCGTGTAAGCGTGCCAAAAACCTGAATCTTGTTAGAAACACAACCAGGGATGTCCAGCTGAAATCACAACCACAAGAAAAGATCTATAGCTAGCTTCGTTTGGGACAAAGTAATGGAACGGTTTCTTAATCACGAAAAAAAACAGTTTCTAAATCTCGGAATGGAAAATGAAGTTTAGATCCAGCAGCAATACTCCCAGGGATCGGATGTCCAAAACATGCGTGCGAGGAAAAGAGAAAATATTAAAAACTAACCAAACTCAATCAGCATTTTTTCTTCTTACTCTATTGCGGTGTATTGCGAAAAGATAGGTCTTCGTTTGAACGAAATGAAATTGGCAGGAAACAAGAAGCTGGGAAAAAAAACGCAGTCCCATTTTAAATGTAAATAAAACCCTTCCCATATATTTTCAAACTTTTTTTCTATTTCGGATCTGAATTTCCTAGAGTGAGGTTTCTCCCTGAAACGACATGACGGCACAATGATAAAAACAGTCATGGAGAGAACAAAATGATTGCAGATTGTAATCAATAGTTACCGAAGCATTACGTGTGGAGGTAAACTGAAAATGGATCTCATTGCTAAAAACGTAAACGTTTGCAGACATCTAAACAAGCTCTTCCGCATAAAAATAAATCCAGACGGGGAACAGTAGTTTAGAGTTTTGTGCTAATGGCTGCATTGCCTGCGTAATGGCATAATGTTGTTATGGCGACGAGTTTTCACGTTAACGCTTAACTGAGAGGAAATTCCATCTTATCCCATGATAATTCCCGGATTCCCAGAGGAGAATAAAAATGTCTGGGGCATATTCATGGCTAGTCCCTTGCTGATTGCACAACGGCCGATGCGACAGGTTTTGGACGAAAACGATGCAGCAATAAACAGAGCATCCGCTATTTTCAGATTCGCCGTTGGACAGTATTCCTCAAAATGTGTGTGTTAAATATTGTTCTGGTGTTGTTCCTGCTGCGTGTTAGAAAGACAAGGAGGGAGGAACAGCCTCGAGAGAGGGAGTATGGGGCAAACAGACAGACAGACAGGCAGGCAGGTAGACAGACAGCAGACAGACGGTGTAACAGCGTTGAGCCGAAAGCCCGCTCTAACACAAAAGAAGACATCCATACAGGAAGACACTTTTGAGGCGGCTGCCATGGGCACACAAGAATTGGAACAAAGGAGGAAAAGACAAGGATCTTTGGTAATTGTGTTTTGACAGAAGAAAATGCACGCTGCCATTACTACACAAAAGAGTCCGACCCAAAAGAAAAGAAGCAACTTGACTGCTAAAATGGCGAGAGTCAGATATTATCGCAGGGTAACGGGTGAAACACCTGTTGTAACGCTTGGAGTCCTGCTGATGTTCTGTGAAGTTGAAACATCAATTACGTTTTTCACTTAAAGGCACAGTCTGTCCCGTATCAAGGATTGTACTCATCCTGTGAGACGTGAGCAGGTTGTACACAGGATAAGACCAGGTTGTACACAGGATAAGACCAGGTTGTACACAGGATAAGACCACCCCTCCACTTGGACATACCAACACTCAACAGTTTGACAGCTGTGCACAGTCAGGATTTAAGTGATTTCTTTTGGGAAACTAGTTTCAATATGCCAAGTAAGTTGTACAAAACGTCCCACTCTGCATAGGAACTAGTCAGGATGTTTATCTTTGGTATGTGTCTAAATGGAGGGATCGTATCCATTGTAAAGTCGGAGATAGTGAGCCACACTGTTTTCACGCTAAGGCCAGTGCCTTCAAAGACACCCTCCTGCTAGAACATGCTTATGTATACATGAGGTTCAACACCTAAAAGCTATCTATGGCAAAGTATAAGCGAGAGCTTGCTGTGATCTGTTGTATGTTTCAACACGTTTACAGTTGGCTTGAGGTGAATAAGTCATGGTATTGTGACATGCGCTGGGGAAGCAAAATGGCAACCAGTAAAAATGTCCCATTCTGACTATTGAGTCATGTAAACGTCTGCTCAAAATGTCTGAAGATGTTCGTTGTTTTCGCGTACAGATAACTTTTGTTCTTTGGTAACACTGATATGATACACATAAAATCAAAAAAACAAAAACAAAAACAAACAAACAAACAAACACTGATGCTTTCAGAAGTAAACACATCAACAGCACTGCCACAACCAAAAACGAGTGTGTGGCACTCAGGTAAAATATGCAGCGATGTTGCCAGGGATAATTTTCGATGGCAAATTTGCCGAAATGGTTCTAACAGTTTCGGCAATTGTCGGAACTTTCAAGCAGTCCTTAGTGTCATCTTTTCATCATCGTGAAAAAGATATCGCACGTACATGTTGTGCACACAACAATGTCAACATGTTGAAACAACACACTCATCAGTCCTGGGATGGAAAAACAACAACAACAACAACAACAACAACAACAACAACAACAACAACACCAACAACAGCAGCAACACCAACAACAGAAATGTTTATTCCCCACATTTACGGCATTTAGACAATTTGTTTATTGTGTTGTGATCGCTAATAAAATGGATGTTTTAAAACTTACAATACATGCTTGTTGTACTTGGTATAAGACAGTGAGGGGGGTATTTCCCTGTTGTGTATTAATAACACTTGGACTTTGAATCTGTGTATCTGTCTAAAGTGTAACATGTTCCGAGCAACGGAAAGGTTTCTACTGGTGGGTTTTGTCCTCTCAGAAAACTGCACAACGAATTGCACCGTAAAGTGCTACAGCTGCACAACGAGCAAAGGGAGCCTACTCCTGTTCAGCCTCTCTGGCGCAGACGCCTATCGTGTTTCCAGTGAAGGTAAATGCGTTTGACAGCGCGGCGTTTGCAAAAACTCCCCTGTTAGATCTCTGCTTGGCTTTGTGCATTTACAGTCCGTAACAGAGACACGATTGATACGAGCAAAATCAACACAGAAAGGGAACTTTCATGAAAAAAATGAAAAAAAGAAACACAGATTTGGAAAGAGAGACAAGTCGCGGTGAATAACGACTAAGAAAAAACTACCACCATATTATCAAACCAAACAAATATCAAACACAAAAACAAACATCAGTCTTACAAGTCTTGCATAATCAATAGACTTCTCTGCAGATGCGGCTCTCTTCACGTGCATGAGCTTTGTTCGGTTCAACAACCCTGCAATAATGTAAGACCAATCTCCTTGAAGCATCAGTGCAAACCTGACTATTCAGTTTTCTTTTCACTGTACGTTCGACGATATGTACGAAAACAATTCCTAGGGATACAGTTTCGAATGGATTGCGAATATACACCGCCAAATTTAGCCAACGACATCAACAACAACAACAACAACAACAACAACGACAACAATGACAACGCCGATGACGACAATTACAACGTCAACAACAAATCGCCGACAGCTTGAGCGGCAGCAGCAGAAACAACAAGGGCAGCAGGCTTATTGCCTTCGTTATGACCCCCTCATCATCATCATCACCATCGCTGTCACTATGACGGCGATGATGTCCACAGTAATTATCACATAATACATAATGTTTATGGCACTCACACGAATTAACAGTTTGAGTACTGTGATCAATATCGTTATTACGGCTGCAATTTGTATCCCATTAGCGAAAGCAAAACCTTTGAGTTCAGCAGGTTTTTCAACTGGCCCTGTTCAAGTTAGAAAATAATTTTAGCACATGTCCTCCTGCCATGGACTTTCCCAGAGAAGTCAGCTTATCACAACTCTGAGCTGCACTGACAGGGGCTGACTCTTCAGACAAAAGCACACACGATCTACGATGAAAAGCTCGTGTTATAACTATGAAAAGACAATTTTAACCAACAAGAAAAGAGTACATAAAAAGAAGAAAATATGAATTGAAAGCTTCTCCACTTTGGTTGTAGTGTTAGTTTGGTTTTCAAAATTAACTCTCATTTCGTCTTTTATCTTGTTCGTTCTGATGTTTACAAGAAACAGTTCACTATTTTTTTTACCAGATTTATATGGCAAACTAAGCACTGTCACACTGGTTTTAATTCTAATGTAACAGGTGATCCAATAAGCCTCATGCATTTTTGGCTACTACGAAAATACTTAGAAGTACTGTACTGAGAAATTCCTTAAAACTAAAGCTTCCCCAGACAAATTACATGTTATTCACGTGCGTGATTCTGAACTACAGTCCAACAAACCCTTTAACACCGTTGCAACCCGATATGACGTATCCTGAGCATCAGCTGAAACGTATCCCCGGGCTGAACTGATGGTGTGATTGATAGACTCGCGTTTCTAAATGATTATGCATTAGAGTGATTGGACCAGATGCACATCATAATCTAGTGTAATCCCGCCGTCAGAGGTGAACTTTGGCGCGCATCCATGTGTGGACGAGGGCTTTGTTTGACCGGTGGTCAGATAGGTAGAGAGAGAGAGAGAGAGAGAGAGAGAGAGAGAGAGAGAACAAGAACAAGAACAAGAACATCATTTATTCTTCAGGCCTCTAGCCCCTAGAATAGGGTCGTTACAAACAAAAAATACAAGTCAAAAATACATACAGCGGCAAAGCAACACGAAGCTACAAAACTAAACACATACAGCGGCAAAGCAACCAAGATACAAAACTAAACATACACGGTAAAGTAATACAGTCACAATCAGTCGTCTTGAGCTATGTTTTCAGTAAACTCCAGGCGAGTTTTTAGAGCAATGAACAAGTAAATGCTTAATCTACGAATATCAGATGATGAGCCGTTACGGAGAATATTCACAAAATTTAATGAGTTATATCTTGTATTTAGAAACTTAGCCCTGGCGTTTGCATACAATGGACAATCAAATACAAAGTGCTTTTCGTCTTCCACAACATCACAAAGCTTGCATAGAATATTCCTGTCCCTTCCAAATGTTCTTCTAAAACACGAAGCTCCAATAGGCAACACACCCAGACGCAATTTGATCAAACAATCGCGGAAACATTTTTTGTCAATGAAATCAAAGTACTTCTCACTTTCAAAAACTGTTTTGAATAATCGGTAGTTTTGATAAATGTCATTACTTATAATGGAACCATTCCATTCCTGCAAATACATATCAGCCATTCTCTGTTTAAACAAAGAAATAAATGTTTTTTCACACCCCACCCCTTGTTGCAACCAAACATATCCAAACCCCGTGCTAAACAATGTATTCTTTACATGTGTTGCCCAGCATGTTTTACCTCGCTCGTCCAAGTTTTTTAACATTAAGTATGCCTGTCTGGGAATTCTGGATATATCTAGTGTCAACAGCTTCAACCAATATTTTATGCACCTTACTGCGCTGTTGATGTACAAAGGGTAGCGTCCCAGTTCTCCATACACAAACTTGTTGGATACTTTAAGAGGAACACTTAAGAACCTTTTGCATGCAAGTGTGTGAACCTTTTCTATATTGTCTAATCTTTGGAGACCCCACATTTCAGAAGAGTACATTAATATGGATTGCACCTGGGAATCGAAGATTTTGAAAAAACAACTTTTGGAGATATCATTCAGTTTTCTAACGTGTCTAATACAGTCAATGCATGCTCGCCTCCCTTTCACCGCTAAAAAATCAACTCCCCTTTTCAAACTCATTTTTGTAGTAAACACAAAACCTAAATAATTATATTCATTAACAACATCAAGCAATTTTCCATTCAAATACCATTTTTCATTCTTACCCAAAAACCCCCCTTTTCTAAATACCATACATTTGGTTTTATCAAAGTTAATGTTTAGGTACAGTTTTTTACATGCATCGTTTAAAACATTAATCTGCCTTTGTAATCCCAGTGCTGTATCAGAGAGGAGAGCTAGGTCGTCCGCAAAAAGTAAAATAAATAATTCGACAAGACCGGGCAAAAACTGAATGCCATGCATTCCACCGTTTTCCACAGAGTTAGCTATATCGTTTATAAAAATGGAAAAAAATTGTGAACTTAAAATACAACCTTGACGGACCCCTACTGGACACTCAAAAAAGTCAGTCATTCTGTCTTCAATCCTCACACATGACAAAACATTTTGATAAATGGCAACTAATGCTTTCATAAATTTTCCATTCATACCATACTGCATCAAAACGTCAAACAGTGGTTCTCTTTGAACAGAATCAAATGCCTGGCGTAGATCCACAAAACATACATATAATTTACATCCTCTCTTTGCAAAACATTTATCAACAACAGCCTTTAATGTAAAGATATGATCCACGGTGGAATAACCACGCCTAAAACCAGCCTGAGATTCTGTTAGTTTTTTATGTTCTTCCGTCCATTTCACTAATCTCTTATTCAAAACAAAAGTATAACATTTGCTGACTAAACTAAGTAATGAAACCCCGCGGTAATTCGCAGTTAACTTGGGATCACCCTTTTTAAAGATTGGAACAATAATAGCTTTTGCCCATTCATCCGGATAAATGCCCTGGTCAAACAGGATATTAAATAATTTTGTGAGGAAGCGGACAGCAGTATCAGCAACTAACTTTAACATTTCCGCTAGAACTTCGTCGCTACCACATGCTTTTCCTTTTTTCAAATTTATAATGGCTTCTAAAACCTCAGATTCTGTAATTACTGCATTCAAGTCGGCACATATATCATCGGTTACTTCCCTTGTACCAGCCTGCCCACCCTCTCCCTCTCTCTCCGCTTGCCTTACAACGTCAACATTAAATAGCTGCTGAAAATGTTCAAACCACTGTGCATCAGTAACCTCCTTAGAAATCCCTGACTTTTTTCTTCCCGATAACTGCTTTACTTCCTTCCAAAATAATTTCCCATCTTTTCCCAAAGAAGCCAGATGTAAAGCTTTATTACGGCTATAGCTTATTTTTTTTGTTTTGGTTAACGTCTTATACTGTTTCCGTGCTTGTACATAAAGTTCGCGGTCTGTATCTGATTTACTAAGTCTATAATCAGTCAAGCGTTGCCGTGCAACAGTCTTCGCCGTATTACAATCATCGTCAAACCATAACGCAGGCCTACGCTGCTGTCCGCCTCCTACCAAAACCCTCTTTCTCATACACTCACTCGCTGACAACAATGCATCAGTAAACAATTTCAATGCTTCATCTACATCATAGTCTACAACAATAAAAGCTTGTTCATACAAATCATGTAAATCATCTCTATACCAAGTTTCCAAAAAGCTCTGATCTTTAGACTGGTCCCAACACATTTTAGAAATCCATTTTGGTTTGCTTGCCTGATCTTTGTCCGAAAAATCAATATTGTTTAGGCAACTCAACACTAATGAAACAGGAAAATGTGACGAATCAACAGAAGACATGACACGTAACGAGCGAATAAAATCTGAAGTACAAATATCAATAGAAATAATGAAGTAGTCAATGGTACTACCACCTGATGTAGACACAAAAGTTAAAGAATCATCACAATCAAATTGCCGTAAGCCATTCCCGCCGTCAGAGGTGAACTTTGGCGCGCATCCATGTGTGGACGAGGGCTTTGTTTGACCGGTGGTCAGATAGGTAGAGAGAGAGAGAGAGAGAGAGAGAGAGAGAGAGAGAGAGAGAGAGAGAGAGAGAGAGAGCGAGACAGACAGACGGACGGACAGAGATAGAGAGACACCAGATTTATATGGCAAACTAAGGCCTAAAAAAAAAATAGGTGTGGTTACGGTAACCCGACCTACCCTATTTTTAGGGGCCGATCCTATAACTTTTTATTACATTTGTCAAAAAAAAATAATAAATAAATAAAACGAGTGCAAAAAACGCAATGAAAGCGAAAGCGCCCGTGTCGCACACTTATTTCCCTGTCAAGTAGGTTTAATTTGTACACATTAGAAAAAAAAGTTTAAAAAAAAAAAAAAGTGATTGCCTACCTACCTACCCTATTTTTTTTGGCTATGTTACCGTAACCACACCTATTATTTTTTTTGGCCTAAGCACTGTCACACTGGTTTTAATTCTAATGTAACAGGTGATCCAATAAGCCTCATGCATTTTTGGCTACTACGAAAATACTTAGAAGTACTGTACTGAGAAATTCCTTAAAACTAAAGCTTCCCCAGACAAATTACATGTTATTCACGTGCGTGATTCTGAACTACAGTCCAACAAACCCTTTAACACCGTTGCAACCCGATATGACGTATCCTGAGCATCAGCTGAAACGTATCCCCGGGCTGAACGGATGGTGTGATTGATAGACTCGCGTTTCTAAATGATTATGCATTAGAGTGATTGGACCAGATGCACATCATAATCTAGTGTAATCCCGCCGTCAGAGGTGAACTTTGGCGCGCATCCATGTGTGGACGAGGGCTTTGTTTGACCGGTGGTCAGATAGGTAGAGAGAGAGAGAATTGAATTGAATTGAATTGAATTGAATTGAATTGAACTTTATTTTACAAGGATTTAGATTTAAGGCTACGCCTTTTCTTACAATCTGTCCTTGGGACGCATAGACACACAATTATATAATAAAAAAATAAAAAATAAAAAAAAAATAAAAAAAAAAAATTAAAAATTAAAAAGTTAAAAAGTTAACCAACAATAGGAGGTCGGAAAACGTGATAATAAAGATGACGATGATGATGATGATGACGATAATGATGATGATAATGATGATGATGATGATAAAGATGAGGCATGAAGATCATACATATGTGGTTATTCATAAAATCAAATGCATACTATGCAGGTAATTATATATACAAGCTGGTGGCAATCGAACATGTAGCAATAGAGTAACAAAAATATGTTCAGAATATACAATGCACAGCATATTTTTGACGTAATACTAAGTTTGGTAAGTCAAAAGGCGTTAAACTACTCAGACATTAAGTGGTTTTTTACACATTTTTTAAAACTTTTTAATGACTTTAGGTGCTTAAAGGATGATGGAAGTGAATTCCAAACTGAAGTACCCGAAAAAGCAAGACTGGTCTTATACAGGTCAATTCGTGGAATTGGTGGGATCAAGTTGACCGACCCATATCTGTGGGTAGCTTTATTAAATAATGATGTAATGTAAATCGGCACTTTACCGTGATACAATTTATGCATGAAAATGGCTTTGTTTAACTTGAGATGCTTTTCCAGTGGAAGAAAGTTAAGCATTTTTAATTTCATATCTGTTGAGGCATTATCCTTTACGATGAGTTTGGCCGAGCGACGATAGAGAGAGTCTAACTTTTTCAAGTGGACATCACTGCTGCCATCCCAGAGCGTCGAAACATTATTAATGTGAGGCATTACATGAGCATGGTGGAACATTTCCAGAGTCCTTCTGTCGGTATATAGCTTTAACTTGGATAGGAGGAAAACGTTCTTGGCTACTTTCTTGCAAATATGCTGTATTTGTGCCTGCCACTTGAATTCACAATCAAGAATTACCCCTAAAACGCGATGCTGTTGAACTTGTTCAATTGATTGCGTACCAATAGTAAGATTTAGTTTGAGTGGAGAAATCTGATGTTTTTGTCTGGTTGCAATTACCATACTTTTAGTTTTTATTGGATGGACAAGCATAGCATTAGCACTACACCAGTTATTTACATCGTTTAAAGCTGTTTGAAGGGAGGACTCTATTACTGTAACAGACTTTCCACTTGCGAGAGAGAGAGAGAGAGAGAGAGAGAGAGAGAGAGAGAGAGAGAGAGACACACACACACACACACACACACACACAGAGACACACAGAGAGACACTGACAGAGACAGAGACAGAGACAGATACAGACTGAGAGACAGACACTGAGGCACAGATAGATAGAGAGACAGACGGACAGGAAGAGAGACAGAGACAGATAGAACAAGACAGAGACAGGGGCAGAGGCACAAACATGTGGACAGACAGACAGACAGACAGAAATAGACAGAGGCAGAGACAGAGACAAATAAAGAGAAAGGTCTTGGTGTTTTAGCCCATCGGAAACACGAGTGTGATATTGCCATCACGAATATTAAACACCTCTATTGTTTTGATCATTTCCTGGCCTCTTTTCGAGCCACTTATTTTCTTTGTCAATTGTCTGTATTTCTTAAACTTAATTACAGCTGGTATTTTCGTCACAAGTGCAAACAGATAGTGTCTCTCCTTGACTACAGCAGCGTTGTACCAACAGTGGTCAAAAAATGACAACGTGACCCACACGGAGAGTTACTTCATCCATTGGACAATATTATAGCCTTAAAATCAACTAAGCCCATCGCTTTGAACATGCATCCAAATGTGTTTCATTACTGGGGCTATATCGGTTTCCCTGAGAAGTATGATTCACCACGGCGAAGAAAAGGAACACTCGCTGCATGCCCAGCCTGGGGGCGACCTGAGCTGACCAGCCACACAATCAGAGACGTGGCCCTGGTCAATGAAATTAATTAGTTGTGGTCGTCGGAGACTTGAGTCTCTAGCTGCCCACGGACACCTGCGCAGCTTGCAACCAGAAAGCCTGAAGACATCAATACTTGACATCCTCGTTGTCTGCTTTGAGCACATCACCATGAAGCTTCTTCGTGAAACGAAACATCAGCTCAATACCATAATCTACAGCAACGCCACAAGAACAACTACATAGTATTTCTGGCTTGCGTACGAGCTATGTTCCATTATCATTTAGAATCCAGGCACATGACGGTATGGTGCCAAAAACAAAATGATGCTGTCAAATAGGAGGCTTTCTTTAGTTCCAGAGCTAAGTGGTTTTCACATAATCGACTCTGGAAGTTAGTTGCCACGCACTGTTTGAAACTGCGTCACAAATCGCTATTTCCGTGCCATGAATTACCATGACTACAAAGAAAGGCTAACAGTGGCCACTTTGTTGGGACGATCGCTTCATGCAAGGCAATGGTGTTTAACTGATACAGCGATTTCAAGTGGACAATGATACCCATTCTGTTCGACCCGTATCAACAGTACTTCAAAACAACGTGAACATTACAAATCAGCCCGAATGGCAAAAGAGAAGAGTCTTCGAGCATGAACAACTAGAATGCAATATTTCAAGCTTGGGAGCCATATCTCTCTCATAATCGCACCGTTCGTCTTTTGCTGTCAAAGAAAGGTCGTCGGCTGGGTTCTTATTCACTGTCAGCTTAGATTCCGTTGTGTGCACCAAAGCGCGTAGGATCCAGCCAGTGGTCCGAGAGATGAAAGAGGTATTCGTTACAGGCTTAGTGCCCATTGGCACAGAAGCGTGCACAGAGTGACCAGCGGTCAATGAGACAGTCGGATCAGGCAACTCTGGGTTGTGACTCCTATAATGGCCGTCATTGCAAGAGACGCCACTCTGATGAGACACGACGCTTAACTCCCCTGTCGATGTGATGGTCTTAGTCATTCATTTACTATCACTGCCATCGCGCGGAACTGGATCGCTGCTTGTGCTGAAGTGGGACTAATCCATTTGGATTCGCTATTTGTCTGACTGATTTCTGTGTGGTTATCAGTTGAAGGGTGATTATTGAGTCCGTTTTCGATTTTGGTCCCCCATTAGAGCCTTGATCACTTCCCCTCACAGTCGTGTTTGTCGGTGAAAGTTTAGCTGTTGGTGGTGAAAGTTTAGCTGTTGGTGGTGAAAGTTTAGCTGTTGGTGGTGAAAGTTTAGCTCTTGGTGGTGAAAATTTAGCTGTTGGTGGTGAATGAGAGGAGATGGGTGGCCGAGTGGTAACGCACTTGCGCTCGGAAGCGAGAGGTTGCGAGTTCGACCCTGGGTCAGGGCGTTAGCAATTTTCTCCCCCTTTCCTAACCTAGGTGGTGGGTTCAAGTGCTAGTCTTTCGGATGAGACGAAAAACCGAGGTCTCTTCGTGTACACTACATTGGGGTGTGCACGTTAAAGATCCCACGATTGACAAAAGGGTCTTTCCTGGCAAAAATTGTATAGGCATAGATAAAAATGTCCACCAAAATACCCGTGTGACTTGGAATAATAGGCCGTGAAAAGTAGGATATGCGCCGAAATGGCTGCGATCTGCTGGCCGATGTGAATGCGTGATGTATTGTGTAAAAAAATTCCATCTCACACGGCATAAATAAATCCCTGCGCCTTGAATATGTGCGCGATATAAATTGCATAAAATGTTTTTAAAAATTAAAAAAATCCATGCGCTTAGAACTGTACCCACGGAATACGCGCGATATAAGCCTCATATTGATTGATTGATTGATTGAGATGAATGGTAGTTTAGGCTTGCGATACGATGCTGGATTTGTTGTCCTGTTTCAACAGAACGGAAGCAAACAAAGACAGTTAACAGAGAAGGAAGAGGAGATGATGAAAGGGTTTGCCCGCTTAACCTTGCCATTATTTTGTTTTCCAAAACAACTACACACAAAACAACTACACACAAAACAACTACACACAAAACAACTACACACAAAACAACTACACACAAAACAACTACACACAAAACAACTACACACAAATGCGCAGAACCTGATCGGCCATGATTTGGGCCTATTGTTTGTTTGTCCATCTGTGCATTCTCAGCCCCACCAGCGACAAAAAAAGGAGGTATAATATGTAGATTCAATGCTAATATTTTTTGTAACCTGAAAGTCTGTCTCTGGTTGGTCCCCCCCCCCCCCCCCCCCTCTTACAGTCCTCCTCTTCTTCATCTCTATCTAGGTGTGGATCTGTCTGTGTCTGTCTCTGTATCTCTCCGTTTCTGTACGTCACTCTCTCTGTGTATATCTCTCTGCATGTCTGCCCGTCCATCCCTCTCTTTCTCTCTCTCTCTCTCTCTCTCTCTCTCTCTCTCTCTCTCTCTCTCTCTCTCTCACTCTCTCACTCTCTCTCTCTCTCTCTCTCTCTCTCTCTCTCTCTCTCTCTCTCTCTCTCTCTCTCTCTCTCTCTCTCTCTCTCTCTTTCTGCAACAAAGACACTTCAGAAACGCCAAGTCCTCAGACACATACATCCAAACACAGGAACCGCGGCCACAATTTTCTGACAACTCTGTCAGACGCTCCCAGCAGGCAAACACAGCTAACAACTTTAACCGTCTTTACGACTCGGCGCTGCCCCTGTGGACGCCGGCTTTCCCCCAACGCATCATCACGTAGTGTACCTCCTGATTCCCAAACTACCTCGGGCACCCTTTGGGCAACCGTTGGGGCCCTGGATCCCAGAATGGTGTAACCCAATTGCCGTGGATGATTTTGGACCGTGGACCGTTTGCTTACCGCTTAACTTCTGGTCTCCCTGGTCCCCTGGTCCCCTGGTCTTCTGGTCTTTCATTTTATGGGCTCCTTTGTTGCTCGTTCATGTCTTTGATCAACACTGTTAAAGATCGCCTGTACGGTCTTAGCGTGCGTCGATGAGAGAGAGAGAGTTGCAGTCATGCATTACTACTCGGAGAAAACGTCCGCTAAGTGCATAAAATAAAATAGTTTGAAATTTCATTTTTCTTTGTCTTTTTTGTGTGTTTCATTTCCTTTCATACCATTATTTTTCTTCTGGTGGCTGTAGAAGGAGTATTCAAGTCGGTAAACTTTATTGAAATCAGATGCCCGTACTTTTTATCAGCAACGCCGACCCCACAGTCAACCTCTTCTTGGACAATGTGCGTACACAAAACACATGGTTCTAAACTTGGCCAAAAAATTATTGCAACAAAGTTTCAAAGCAATCCACTAAGTCAATGCTAAAATGTAACGCTTTTTGACATGATACCCATAAAAATTGACGTAAAACGTTCCGTTTTTGACCGCTCTTGCGATCGACACCTGCATCAGTAGGAATAGCATAGCACGCGAAATACGCAAGGTAGCAAAACAAAACAATCTGTTCAGGGTAGATAATTGGTGTGAATTTCTTCTCGTATGTCAAAGTTGCAAAGTTTTGCCTATTGTGATTTTTTGTCGATTTTTCATTCGGCTCTTCCGTTTGTGTCTGGTCGATTTTGACGGTACCCTTACTTGAGCGGCGGTCACGTGATCCCTGTAAAATAAATATTTCATCCAGAAGGTGATCCTGAAGGTTAAGTGAACGGCCTTAACTGGCATATACAGTTTTAATGAAATGACACAGGGATTAATGCTTTAATTTGGGTTTGCAATTTGTTGCAATAATTTTTTGGCCAACTTTATATCAGTCTACGTGTAGTCGACATTCCCCAGCAAAAGTGTTTGTTCGTGTTTCTTCCAGCGTTGTTGCCGTCATCGTCATTGTCATCGTCATTGTCATCGTCATCTTCATCGTCATTGTCGGTGCTCTTACTGTTGTTATGTCCACCAGTTGTATTAGAATGTATGAGAATGCACTATGATATATATCATTTTACTTATTTTTCAGAGGAGAAGTGATATTGTACACTGTATTGAATAATAATATACGATGTCTTATCTAATGTTTAATAGCGATATGTGCTAGTGCAATATTGTTTTGTAATTGTAAAGCAGGCCTAAAGGCAAATTTATGTTTGGTAAAGACAGACAATAAAGTATGTGTTCTTGCTCTCGTTCTTGTTCAGTAGATAAATGAACTTCCTTCTCTACCTGCAAGCTTTCGAAAGGAATGCACAGCTGAAGCTGTCCATCAAATATGTATGCAATTTGAATAACGGGAAGCACGTGATCACCGCCAAAGAGAAAAATGGACGAGGACACTAAAATGATAAGCATCACTTTACAAAGACGGGTTTCTCAAAGGTCGAGCCTCGTGGCTGAAAGGCCCGCATCGGATGGCATTCTCTGCGGGAAGATCCAAGGACCAGCACTTGTTGTTGCAGGGGCCCGAAATTAATGCTCAGCCTCATCTCACAACGTGAGAGCTTCCTATCGCTCGAGGGAGGCATCAGCCCTTTGAAGATGTCATGATATTTGATCGCTGCAGCTGGTGTAAAACTTCAAAGCGGCGGGCATCTATTCTATTGATTCGGGCCCGCGATCAGGAAATGAGAATGCCGTGTTGTAAAACACTTCACCGGTTTCACAAGCTTTTACGACAAGATGAATTTTCAATATCTTCCTGGAAAACCTTTTGTGTGGACTTTAAAAACTTTCACAAAATCCAATCACCAAGATAAAAGAATGATGAAATTCCTTTTTTTAATCACGAGAAGTTTCACTTACGTCAAACTCTTTTTGTTAAAGCCATGGAAGTGTTTGTTCTTTCTGGGGAAGAAATTGAATTTGTTGAAACTGCATAAAAAAAGTTTGAATGTTAGTTATTTTGTGTTTAAATGTCTAAGGAAGAGCAGCTTCAACACAAGCATTCAAACCATCATAGTGGCTGTTTGATATTACACTATGATATTGCACACAGTGTTAAATGTGTATGTTATACATCCATATTTGTGTTAATATAATATACAGATATTTCACATGGTTACCACCCTTGGTTCCAACTTATTTCATGGCCAACCGATGTTTTATTTACATAGTCCCGTTTCTCTACCTCTCATAGCCGGTCACGGATAGCCATAGACGTAGGTTGTAGTCCCGTTTCTCTACCTCTCATAGCCGGTCACGGATAGCCATAGACGTAGGTTGTAGTCCCGTTTCTCTACCTCTCATAGCCGGTCACGGATAGCCATAGACGTAGGTTGTAGTCCCGTTTCTCTACCTCTCATAGCCGGTCACGGATAGCCATAGACGTAGGTTGTAGGGACGTTCACAAACATAACCAGCCAACCTCTTGACATTCCAGACATACCATTATGTTAGTTGCAACCAAAAACATAACCAGCCAACCTCTTGACATTCCAGACATACCATTATGTTAGTTGCAACCAAAAACATAACCAGCCAACCTCTTGACATTCCAGACATACCATTATGTTAGTTGCAACCAAAAACATAACCAGCCAACCTCTTGACATTCCAGACATACCATTATGTTAGTTGCAACCAAAAACATAACCAGCCAACCTCTTGACATTCCAGACATACCATTATGTTAGTTGCAACCAAAAACATAACCAGCCAACCTCTTGACATTCCAGACATACCATTATGTTAGTTGCAACCAAAAACAGAGGACAGTAGCATGTCATCGTTTAGAAGTATACTGCAGTACTGATGACTGTTTTGGTATGGACTGGGTAGTGTCCTGAACAAAAGTCTGAGAGTTCGGTTGTTCGGTCTCTGCCAAACTTTGGAAGACGTTCACTGTTGTATCGCATGCAGTTTTGTCGCAGCACATTAAACAAGAATGTATTGTTAATAAATGTCAATAAGCAACAATAAGCAAACCATTAAAGCAAAAATTCGAACAATAACTTATCTAACGTGACACGCATACAAAATTACACAAATGTATACACATAATGGCGGACATAACAGGCACAAGAATCTAAAGATGAAAAACAAGATACAAGTTGAAAACAATTCCAAAACGAACAATGTTAAGACAAAACAAATAGCGGGGGAAGGACAAGGGCTAGTGCGCGAGGGCAAGAGGATGTTCACGAGTGATGCCAAAACAGCAGGGTCCGCCTAGAGTGGTGCAAACTTGTTCTTTAGGTTTGTATCTACGCTAACGAAGGCTGGCCTTCACAAATTCGTCCTCAAATAACATGTGCTGGTGTTTACAGCAGTCCTCCAGCTCAATGACACGCACACTGTCTAACGAGTAGTGCAACTGAGCCTTCTCCGGTATAACGACGATGGATGTTTAATTTCATCCCCGGGAACATGCCCCCAATAATAATGATATCATAAGTGTTTGTCTGTCTGTCTAATTAAAATACCGCTGGGTCGACGTACTAGTTAATGTAACGTGTTGTTTTGTCAATACTAAACGTTCCATTAACCTACAGTTCTATTGTTTGCGTCATGCCCCTAATAGTTTAACCGTGAAGGCGTAAAACAAATGTTATCCTCAACATTTCATCCCCTTGACTCTCTCAAAAAACTACTCGTTGGTCATTGCTTTCTGCCAGCCTGCGCCAAGGATGGAGGGGAGACTGCCTTGTCAGTTGTGTCATGTGCATTTCCTAGATCAGGGGTCTTGACCGTAAAATCAAAGAGAGACAAGGAGATACGTCGTCGTAAACATACACTTTGTTGGGCAAAATGACAATGTTTATGATCCTTTGGACAGGAACGATACCGCGCTCAGCCAGTGAAAATATAAAATACATACACACTAAGATTCCTAGCAACATTCAAAATAGTACACTCCAAAAAGTGTGCACATTTCAAACCAGACGCACCAATACCCAGGGAATGCATCCAGCCTCCGTTCATTTACCCTACCACAGACTTTGGCAACAAAATTCACCTGAAAACCTCCTAGCCAGTAAACCCGTCTCCTACCCGAGACGGAGAAGAGATGTGATCTGAGTGGGGTGCACGATTGGATTGTGCGCGGTGTTATTGGGTTGGAGCAGAGCGGGGTTTAGACTCACCCGCCATTGAGGAAGGGAGAGAAGAAAGGACGTCCCCGGGAGTTGTCTCCCTTGCTTTCCGCCATGATTCAATAAAGTGCGGCGGTACTTCTTCCTCAGTCCCTCTCAACACCGCGGGGAGCTGGGGCAGCGAAGGGACGGGACAAACCAACAGACAGCGAGCAGACACAAGAGGCGAGAGTGCACAAAGTGGAGGAACAAAGATGCTCTTCAACTACAACTATCAACATTTTCTCAGTCGGCGTAGCCTATGTCATTTCAACATCAGAAGAAATGTAAATTGCAGATTTTTTTTGTAATGAAAGTATACGTAATGAAGATGCCCGGACACAAAACAGACGAACACACTAAAAACACTCTCAGCAAATACAGATAAACACACAGACAGACAGACAGACAGACAGACAGACAGACAGGCAGGCAGTAGGCAGGGCAGACAGCCAGGCAGACAAGGCAGGCAGGCAGGCAACCAGGCAGGTAGGCAGAAAACAGCAGTGAAACGAATGAAAAGTGTTCAGTCTTTAACAGATACACATTAAACTAGCAAAACATACGCCGCACACACACACACACACACACACACACACACACACACACACACACACACACACACACACACACACACACACACACACACAACTTTCAGTAAAGGAAATTAGCCACCAGTCGGGCAAGGTTCAGCGAAAATGTAAGAGAATATGAAATGGCTGAAAGATCCAACAGAAAGCGTGTAGACAAAACGATCTTGAGAGTTAGCAACTCAAAGATCAAATATACAAACGTAAGCGCTTTCTAAAGTTCAAAACTTTCTCGAAAGAGAGACACGAAACACTCTAGACATACATATCATTCGCCTTTTCGTCGGTTATGACAACGCTTATTTAGTACGCTGCACTATACTTCAGTCAGATTAGATGACGGTAACGATACACTGTCCAACAATCATACAAAGAAAACGTAACCAAAATAACTAGAGTAAACGGATTCTGCAGAATGTCATGACTTCACAAAAAATGTCATTAGAAAATGCACTGTCTAAGTGAAGAGCATTTTCCATTTCGACTGAAGTTTTCTCAGCGCGATTTAAAAGCAAAGCCATATCAGGAAATCTGCTAACAAAGAAACTCTCCAGATCTGTAAAAACGCTCCTCATTTTCATCATTTCTATGCCGACTTCATAAAAAAGATCCATGAATTTTCCCCTCCGTTTCAATCTGGGAATCAAAATTGTCCAGATTTTGAGCCCTGGGGTCAGCCGAGTGTCCTTGCCGGCGAAACACAGGCTGACCCCAGCAAACAGATGTGACATTTCATTTTCGGCGAGGAGGAAAAAGAGAAAAAATCCAATTTCTAAAAATGCTACTTGAATATTCAAGATCACCGCCGAGGAAAACCTCTCCCACCATTGCAATCAATTTGAACAGCGTGCAGTTAAGATCCTCTTCTGCTTTAATTAAAGGGGCTGTCATATAGTGACACAAAACAACATCATCGGAAACGAAATGCGCAGTATTCTTGCTAAAACAAAATGTCATGTGTACTGCAGATTAAAACAGGCATATTTAACTAGTCTGTATGAATAATCCCGGTCACTTATTTCAATGTGTTTGTGTAAGTTAATCAAAGGCTGTTGATGTTCTGATTGCACGGAATATGTAACTGTCAACCCCCCAAAATCTTCGTTTAATGATCGGATTTTTTCTTTGTGTTCCTTTCCTTTCTTTCTTTCTTTGTTTTCATTCTGTTTCGTTTGTTCGATCATTTTACTTGCCCCGATCATTCTGACTTCCTTTCAAACCGGCACGGTTGGCCTAGTGGTAAGGCGTCCGCCCCGTGATCGGGAGGTCGTGGGTTCGAACCCCGGCCGGGTCATACCTAAGACTAAAAATTGGCAATCTAGTGGCTGCTCCGCCTGGCGTCTGGCATTATGGGGTTAGTGCTAGGACTGGTTGGTCCGGTGTCAGAATAATGTGACTGGGTGAGACAATGAAGCCTGTGCTGCGACTTCTGTCTTGTGTGTGGCGCACGTTATATGTCAAAGCAGCACCGCCCTGATATGGCCCTTCGTGGTCGGCTGGGCGTTAAGCAAACAAACAAACAAAAAACTTCTTTTCAACTCATTTTTCATTGACTTTCCTGGATTCACAGGACCAACTAATTCACCGGGTTGAGTCAGGCATCCTTACCTCATGTTGGAGTACTTAATGAATGTATACTCATATTCAGGTACTTCTAACAATGTGTGTGTGTGTGTGTGTGTGTATACGTGTGTGCGTGCGTGCGTGCGTGCGTGCGAGCGTGCGAGCGTGCGTGCGTGCTTGCGTGCGCGTGTGTGTTTTTATAGTTTTCTTATCTCATCAGTTTTATTTCCAAATGCTTTTCACTTACTTTGGCGAAGGAAAAGTGATGTTGGAAAGGTCCTTTAGTGATGTTGGAAAGGTCCTTTAGTGATGTTGGAAAGGTCCTTTAGTGATGTTGGAAAGGTCCTTTAGTGATGTTGGAAAGGTCCTTTAGTGATGTTGGAAAGGTCCTTTAACCTGTGTGTCCATGTCCCCCCAAAACGCTGTAGTGAAGGAGTGCGCAAAGACATGAGTCATATCACTCGCGCCCCTGTCTCATAATCGCCCTGATGAGACGAGCTTTGTCTCAAGCCGATTCAATAGGAATGGGGCTCCGCTATTCCTATCGCTTTCTTTATTTCCTGGCCACTTTAGCGAGTTGGTGCTTTTCCCACACACAGATGGTTATGACAATTGTGTCCCTCTTTTTTTTCTCCTTTTTTTCTCTGACCCCCTCCCCCCCCCTCTCCCCCCTTCCCCCTTCCCCTCCCAAAGTATGTTTAAAAAGAAATTGGTACATGTGTCAAACATGTTGTTGAAGTTACCAGTGCTTTGGGTACAAACCATACCAACAAAAAGTTGTTCAGATATGTCTGTTCGTGCAACCGTCTATCTCTGAAAGAAATAAAAACAAGAAATTCCTCCGAGGTAGGAAAAACACCCCCGTCCTTACCATTCTCACTGCCACCAACTGAGAAGGTTATTTCCCTTTGACCATTAATATGTCCCTCTATAAGTCCTTGTAGAATCTTAATCCACCAATAACTCCCTAACCGTGTGTTTGACTGGTCCCAATTTTTGTAAGGACCGTCTCAGGAATGTATAGAACCTGTTCACCAAGTTTGGTGACGATCGGTCCGTTCATTCTTGAGATCTATATGCGAACACAAACACACAAACAAACAAACAAACAAACACATCGACCGAATCCTATACACACCCCTATACCGGGGGTGTAATAAAAAATAAACAGATAGACTGCCAACGTTCCAACATTCAGAATCAAACAACAAGAATGGTGGGTAAAGAAGTAGTTACACAAGGTTCATACAAATCAAGATCATTGTGGTGAGTAAACAGCCTTGACAAATATTATCAATACATATAAGACAGTTCGAGGTACGTTTACAGTACAGCCATCATGCAGCAACTTTGCAAGTGGATGACAGGCCTGAGTCTGCAGCGAATCGCTCATTGAAACCAAAATATCTACGTATGTGATTGAAGCGTTGTCCATTGGTTCTCGACAGTGTACGGTCCAAGGAGGACGGATGGTCATTCCAGGGCCAGTCTGTGACCACAACTGACTGCTTTCCCTGAAGACTTTAAATGCGTCTGAAGTTGCACTGCTTACAAGAAAACGCACAGTCGTTTAAACATGCTTGATACATGATGTGGATTCTGAAGAGGTAAAGTGGGCGAGGTTTGGTGCAAGGGAAGAAAGTGGTTAATACATTCTACCACCATATCGCCAGTCTGAGTTTACCCATCCTATCTTACGATCAAAATTGTTCACATCCGAATGTCAAATACTGGCACATGGTCCAAAAGGGACTGACAAAAAAAAACTAAAACTAAACCACCCATCAACAATGCAATGGTGTGATCCAATAACAGCTGATCCACTCAGATTGTCCACACCACTAATCACTGACGATTAACCACATGGCCAAATTATCACCACGTGCAAAACGTCTAAGCCGTTGGCCACAAAGTAACATCAGAAGGAAATGCATTTTGTTCGATAATGAAGGCTTGAGTCGCAGTCCGTTGACTGCCAAATTACCCGTCCTAACGCACACACGCTCACACACGCACAACTGTTCAATCTCTTTGAGAACTTGCTTCCGTTTTCAGTAATCTGATGATACTCTTTTGCTAATTTTTATTCAAATTTTACGACGTTCTCCGGTGTGTGTGAGATTGTGGGCATTGGATTTTCTAACGACCAAGCTCGTCATAACTCCTTGGTGCGCATGACGGCAAGCTACTTCCGTTACCGCCAACCGTCGCCCCACCATTGTTGTCACGTGTTTTATTAAAGAAGTTAACCACCCGTGGAGAATGCCATCATCAGTGTAATGACTGGCTGCTCACCACACGCACGCGCAAAGGGTTTGATGTGACGTTGTCCTCGTGAAGACAATGGCTACGGAAACCGCATTATCTGCTCTGAAACTAACTGACAAAGGCTGATTCTGCGGTTTAATTTAGCCGTATGCATCATAAATATTACGAATGAGGTTGTAGGATGCAAAATATCCGTCTGAAGATGTTAGTTTCTGTGTCAGTCCTGTGTTGACAACTCTTCGACAAGCGCTTAAAACTGTACCCACGGAATACGCGCTATATAAGCTTCATATTGATTGATTGATTGAAAATATGGCGATGGCAGGCCGACGATTGCACGCGCACCTCCATTCGCGCAATCCCGTCTTTCTTTACTTATTTAACACACCCACATCAACAAAACAACAATACAACAACAACAATACAACAACAACAACAACAATACAACAACAACAACAACAATACAACAACAACAACAACAACAACAACAACAACAACAACAACAACAATACAACAACAACAACAACAACAACAACAACAGCAGCAAGAGGTAAAGAAACGAACACATTTACAACGTGTGTGTGTAAATACATGCGTGTGGTCGTGCGGGCGCGTGTGAGCAGGTGCTTGCGTGTTCGTGTGTGTGCGTGTGAGCGTGTGTATGTGGCTAGCGTGAATCCAAATACGGTCAGAGACAAGCACCCCAATTGCACGAACGCCGAGGAAAAATATGTTAACACGATAACCTGGATAACCCTTGCGCAATCAATTTGTTACCGCTGCGCAATATTAATGTGCAGGCACTTTAGCCGCTGTCTGATACATTATCAGCCAGCCATCTGTGTGTGTGTGTGTGTGTGTGTGTGTGTGTGTGTGTGTGTGTGTGTGTGTGTGTGTGTGTATGTGTGTGTGTGTTTACTAGAGTGCGTGCGTGCGTGCGTGAGTGCGTGCGTATTTGTTTTTGTTTAATAGAGAGAGAGAGAGAGAGAGAGAGAGAGAGAGAGAGAGAGAGAGAGAGAGAGAGAGAGAGAGAGAGAGAGAGAGAGAGAGAGAGAGAGAGAGAGTGAGAGAAAGAGAGAGAGTGTCTGTCTAAGCTGAACCTTTTCTTTTATGGAGTTTGTGAACTTATTTCTCGTATAAAATGTGTCGCAGCTGTACAAATGGCTGTCTGTGCAGAGATATAAGTTCATTATATATACTGCTCGTTTCGTCATCGAACGGTCTTATTGGGTTATTATTGCCCCAAATGATACAAAATACTATACTCCAGGGAAGTGGTCCCATAACATCGTAACATTTTGTGTCGAGATCAGCAATACTGTAAAAATAAAACTCTTTTACATACATCTAAGCATTCTCGTGCATGCAAGCGATCATTCTTACCAATCAAATGTGCAGGACTACAACCTCACAACAAATCCAGCATATGCGACGAGCATCAAAGCAATCCATCACTGTCTTCCCTGCCGATCTGTCCGCCCACAGCTAGGCGCATACACGCATCTCATATTTCACGTGCTGTATGCATAGATAGCTTGACCTTGACCCCCCGCCTGTCGCTTGCTTGCCCACACAGGCAATTTGTTCTCATCACGGCCTTATATTGCCAGGTTTGGGATCTCGGGGGGTGTCCTGAGATGAAGCAAGAGGTTGTGTGGGGAGGGCGACCTCTGACGACAACCAATTGGATCAGAGGCCACGTTATTGGATCTTACGAGACGCTTATTGACAGATAAGAGGCGTCTCAATGAAGTGAGCTTACTGTGAACCCTGGTCCCTGACTGGAGGCCCATCCATCGCCGTCACACTCACTGCTGACTTCACGGGGACACCACAATAATGGACAGGGTCTGGCGTGGCCGTGACGGTCGTAAGATCTTACGAGTAGGATCGTAGTGTCGTGGTCTGAGGTGCACGAGGAAGTAACCACCCAAACGGGAGCCATCCGGAGTGTTGGATTGAGATTTGTTGTCATTTCAACCAATCAGACTCTGCGGTTTGTTCTCTCCCGTTTGGGTGGCACCCACTTTCGGTTCGTGCACCTCACCCCAGGTGTTTTTTTCTAAATCGATTAGTTGATAGCGCGATTGATGAATATAACTGTCATGCTTTGATGTGAAAAAAACAGGAATGAAAAGATAATTAAAACTTCATACACAATGCAGAGATAAAAAAGTCAACAGTAATCAACAAGAGGAACAGCAGTATAACCATCAACACAAACACATCAAACAAAAACAGGACTTGAAACAGCAGAATTAAAGCTAAACCATAGCGAAGACTTTTACTGAATGGATTACATTTGGATAAGATTACCTTTGGCTTTGCAAACATATATCCTATCAAGTAAACAATAGGTCGTAAAACGACAATACCAAGGGCAGTAATAACTACCCGCAGTAGCAGCAAGAATCTGAATTCTTAAGGATGAAAGTCGCTTGTTCATTTCAATGTTTGTTATTCTCTTGGGTGCCAGGAGATAGGTTCCGAATAACTCTATAACACATGTCGTATGTATTTAGAGCGCTTACTTCCCTTTGTGTGTCATATCTACAGTAGCAGCAGAAGGCGACATCAAGCGATACAGAACTTGAACATTTCCTGCTCGTTCTCTTGTGTATATATTTCTCTCTCGCGTCTTTTTTCCCTCGTGCTGTGCAAGTGTTTTCGCACTCGCAAAAAGAGGACCACTCGTCTTCGTTAAAGAAAAGAGGAAGAGGTAATCGGTAGAAAATAGCATTTACATCGCCTTTTACGAAGCTGCTCAGACGAGCGAAAAAGGGAAAAAAACCATCAGAATAAAAAGCCAAGGGTTTGATAAGGTGATTTAAAGAACAGGGAATTGGTAAGGGCTAAATAATGCATTGATCTTTTCTTGGATTCACCTTTTTTCTTTCCAGTTTTCTTGAAAGAGCTTTTGGGTTAAAATAGTCTGATTTACTCTCTAAACCGGAAGTGACTGTGGCATTTGCCTGGCAGAAAAGAATATAAAATGGAGAGAGAGAGAGGAATCCAGCAAATGGCCTGAACTAAATCTTCGCTCTCTTGTGGTTTTTTTTTCTTCGTTTCTTTGTTCAAGTCTGGTCTTGTGTAATACTGCAATTATCTCGTGTTCGCTTCGTTCTCTTGTACTGAGTAAAGTAACGTGCAGTGCGTTATTGAATCACATACGCCTGTTGCGAGCGTGAGGAGGAGCAATGGACGGAAATCCTGTTAGAGTTTATGCATGTGCATGCTTCTTCTTCCTGATTACCGAAGAAACGGGTTCCTTTTCTGTCCTTTTTTCTCGCCTGAGGACTGGACGGAACACACAAGAAGAACTTGAACAGACAGGGAAGACAGAAAAGGGTGGAGGTGCAAGGGGGGGGGGGGGGGGAGGAAAGGGGGAGGGGGGAGTTCCAAGTTGACCGTATCCCAGTCGGTCGCATTATGTTATCTACTCCCAGTATGGCGAATCCCACTTGGCCGCATCCCGTTTTGGCCGCTAACCCCTTTTGCACTTACAAAAGGAGTAACATTGATACAGGTTATCCCAGACTTTGAAGTCAAAAATGGCATTAAAAACACCCACCCTTTATGGCGTCAGAGAAGAATGACACCTACACCGCACAGTATGCCTTACCCTCATAGTTAGACAATTTACGTGAACAAAACTGACTGTTTAGGATACAACTTTAATTTTGTCTTTCTTATGACATACAAAAGGTCTTCCGTTTCAGCTGTTGTCCATTTTAAGTCAGGAACTTTACCTTTGTGAATTTGATCTGTATGGGTGTCTGTGTTGTAGGTTCCATTGTTCAGACACTGCTTTATGTAAAATGTTTGTTGAAAAGGGTTGGAGAATGGATGGCCTTTCTGGTCATATAACTGGTTGGCTCACGTAAGTGTAGCCTATGCGATCGTAACTTTGTCTGTCTGTGCGTGCGTGCGTGCGTGCGTCTGTGCGTGTGTATGTCTGTGGTAGAAACTCTAACATTTGAAGACGTCACATTACATTGACGTCACATTATGACGTAAGAGGGTTAGACGTCACGCGAAGGAAGTACTGACAGTCTCGGTCATTATTATTTTGAGCGCGCCGAGACTAGTTGGCAGTCGTGTCCTTGTAAGTAGGCTACATGCAGACAGACAGATCTAGATCTAGTGTCTCGCTTTCTTGCACAGTTTCACCTATGCTCTTTCTGTGTGTGTGTGTGTGTGTGTGTGTGTGTGTGTGTGTGTGTGTGTGTGTGTGTGTGTGTGTGTGTGTGTGTGTGTGTGATTGAGTTTGTGTTACTGTTTGTCGATTTCTTACGTGAGCCTTGATGGCTTCGCCTCTTGTTTTTACAATAAACTGCCTCATCACAAAGATCTGAACTCGAACACATGTGCCTAGTTTTTATGACGGGCAGTATGGAAAAGTTGTTCTCTTGTAATGCCCTCTCTCCTACACCATTACACCAGCATCAACTTGAGCTTGTTGCACTAAGCTGTGTTCCAAGCCTGCAACCTTTTAGAAGATTGTTTTTTTAATGTCCATCCTGTCATTTAACGCCAGGCACAATCACGATCCCAAACACGACACCCTCATTCAAGCTCACCCAGCCAGAAACTCGTTGAGCTTCCACTCCAGCATCATCTTATGCTACGTCCAAATGTTTACCCGGCCTCGACATCGATTGGGTGATTTGTCGCAACGTATACCGAACATCCCTAGCACCTTCCCTGATTTACTCTTATGGAAAACTCTGTAAGCCTTAGCTGCTGGACTCGCTATCCGTTGCGCGCTTCCTGATTCGCTCTCATGAAAACGCCTTCAGGTTTGGCTGTTAGGCTGGCCATCCATTGCTTTACGACAAATTTGCCCTCATGAAAAACGCCGTAAGCTTTTCCCTTTACGCTAAAACTTACAGCCGGGGGTAATACGTGCTGGACGATTTGCCGCCACATACAATCTCCTCCAGAAACACCCCCCCCTCCCCCCCGCCCCCCATCCCTCTCCTCGCGCTTGTTGAGTCGATCCTCCAACGTCTTTACTGCCCACAGCACCCGGCCATCTGATGAACTCTGTCCCCATCCGTCACTCCCATCTCGCCGCTTCGTCGTAAGCCTCCTGCACCTATGGCTACTTAATGAAGCCGGGCCCAGGCCCATCTCATTACCTTGCAATTTGCCGCTGATGTGCTGGGCTCTTCAGGCCGCCCTGGTGTTAACGGCAACATCTTATATGCCATAAACATGTCTTCTGTCCCCCGCCTCTCTGGGAGCTGCGTCGCGGTGCGTGTTTTGTGTTTTGTTGCTGCATCAAGTGGTGGGTTTGGTCCGTGGGTAAACGCTGCTTTTGTGTGTACGTCTACTCTTAAAAAAACTAAAACGATTTTCATTTTTTTGCTGCACCAAGTGGTGGATTTGGCCTGTGGGTGACAAATGGAAATATTTTTTTAAAGGTATACATACACACATAGACCGCTTTTACCAGCGGGCCAAATCCAGTTGATGTGTGTTCGTCTACCCTTAAAAAAAGATTTCGATTTGTTTTCTCACTTAAAAAAGCACCCCACCTTGTGACCTTCCTGATCTTCACTTCTCTCAGGACCCTACATAATCCGTTGTTTTGGTTTTTGAATTGTTTGTGTTGAGGCTAGTACTTCAAGAAGTGGACGCGAGACGCATTCCATGTGTTGAGGTGTTCCAGATGTTTGATTAAATATACTAAATACACACAGTTCCTACTCCGTTCCTATAATCAAACCGTCCTTCGGAGCTTTCAGAGAAACCTTGTGGTTGCTATTTCGTAGCAAAGGAGAACAAGAGGCGAAGCCTTCAAGGCTCCCGTAAGAAATCAACAAACAGTAACATAACACAAACTCACTCACTCCGTAACACACACACACACAAACACACACACACACACACACACACACACACACACACACACACACACACACACACACGCACACACACACACAGTTAAAACTAACGCATCATATCAACTCCATGTATAATTTTCAAAAGAAGGCAAACAGATAAAATGACTAGGGTAATAGGTTAGGTACCTGCCATGTGGGCACTTTTTCCACTGCTGTCCTCAGTCCTATACTTTTCATCAAGACTTGTCACCATGCCGAGTAGATCTAAATTCGGAAGTCTTCATGTGGCTGAGGCATATATCTGACATAGCGTCGATCTTGTTGTAGGTTAACCTCCTTTCTGAAACAAATGGCAAAATGCGATTAGTTATGATGACTACAACCTACACAAATATAAACAGTGTTTTGAAACAGAATAGTCAGGTTATACAAGCCACTTTACCTATGCAGCATGGTAACCCTACAATATGCGAAACATGTCGACTGCAGCAGCCTGGTTCTTAAAATAATTCTGACGGTCAACACAGCCAGAAATGCCAACAAAGACAAGAAAGCTGTTGCAAGGTAAGCTTACCAAACGTTACATAGCGAATCATATGATAGTGCGTAAACAGCAAACAGTAGATCTACAATCAAAGAGAGGATCGAGTCTGGAATGAAACGCGATACAGATCTAGCATTCAAAAACTGTCTTTCACGTTCAAGGAAGTTGTTGCAAAGTACTTAAGACTTACTAAATTGTACAGCCAAAACCATGACAGTGCATGTTTTGAATCTGAGGAAAAAATCGTGATCATTTTGACTTTGAGAACAGATTCATTCCGTTTCCTTATATCTGCATGTTCAAGTAAATGGTGGACAGTTTTTTTCGGGCAGAGTAAACTTAACTTGAGACTCTACTGCAAGTCTTGAAATTCACATAAATCGAACCACGAGCAAAGACATCCAAACATTACAGGCACTTTAGATCAACTCATTTCACTAGAGGTGACTGCCTAGCACTGTGTTTGACATCCGTGTCTGCTGAAATAAAAAGAAATTAAAACAAAACGGATTAACAGTAGGTGACACGTTATCAGAGTGGGAGACACTAGATCTGTCTCTGAACTTACCGGGATACGGCTGCAAGATCGACACTGACTGCCGCGCTTTCGACAGCTCTTCCTCGCGTGGACATTGGAAACACGCTGTGCAGATCAAATTGTAGGAAATCTCCCTTTGGTATCTTCTTTATTTACTTTTCTGGAGCTTAGAAACCGAACAACATGAAATCGTCTTCCCCGGCGAATCGGCGAGGTGAGAACTGGACCACAATCCTTCGCGCGACCCCTGACCTGATCTTGACACCTGACCTGCCGTCTACATGCCAAACACGACACAAACCAGTCAACTGCTTGTACCCCTTCAAAACCCCCCACCACCCGTTTTCTTTGGATACACGCTTTAACTACACACATGCCGACACAATGTTGATCATTGCTTCAATAATTTGAAGATGGTGCTTGAAAATTAACCACGTGAAATGAGTATTTCGGTGTTTAGCCAAAAATGTTAAAGTTTCTACCACAGACATACATACATACATACATACATACATACGCACGCACGCACGCACAGACAGACAAAGTTTACCATCGCATAGGCTACACTTACGTGAGCCAAAAACATGTTTTCATGACTCACTAAGTACGTTAAGGTATTTGAGCCATGATAAATATTGTTCCTGCTTTCATTTTCCTTACTTGATATAAGTCTAAAACATGAGGCTTTTTTATATAAACATCAGAGACTGTTTTCCAATAGCCCAGCGTCAATTGTAAATGATGACAAAAGCAAAACTAAACACGGTTACGTATGGAACCGGCGCGGAGGGAATTACTTAACATGGGCACAGAATGGCAGTTTACGCTCGCCTCAAATCTCGTTTGTACGTCGCGAGGGTGCGACATTTCACGAGATTTGGCTCTTATCTTGTGCTAATTTGTCGACTGGCGGACATAACTGCGTAATCTGAGTCTACGCATTGGCTGCAAAGTGAGAAAGCATTACCATGGGCCTGCAAAAAAAAATAAAAAAATTCCACGTTCAAACTTCGTTTACTTTCTGCAGAATATTTCCGTTTTTCCGTTGCCAAACTGCCGCCAGCAAAAGAGACATCCCATTGCTCTCGTCAATCGCCATTACCTCGCCATCAATATAAATTTCAATTAAATATTGAACAAGAAAAAGACGTACGATACTGTATGGAATCCATCTAGCAATTCAGCATTTGATGCAGTTTTCAAGATAACGACCCTCCGGCGATTTCTAAATAACCTAATTTCACGGTTGAATTTCCCTGGGAACCTGATAGAATCCCGCGTCCATTTTCTATCCGACTCCTTTTTGTGGTCTGCAAAAATAATTTGATTGCCCCAACTACATTTTGCTTTCCTAACTCCTTAAAATCTAAAAGTACAATAAAAACATTCAAATGATTTAATTTCATTTTATCTTTGTTCAAATCTAAGCTTTCGGTTCCATGCGGCAGCCATAGAAAGAGAAAATGAACAAGAAATAACATAAAAACAACACCAGCAAACAAAGTAAAAGTAAGGAAAAAAGGTAAGAGCTAGTGGAAAAGGCATAAGAAAGATGACTTGAGAAAAACGTGGTAAACAGGGAAGAAGAAAAACAGCATCAAAATCATAAAAAGAGATAACATTCTGAAGAATGAAAATATAATATTATTTCAGCTGCATCAAAGGAATCAAAGAGGGCCTTAATCTAGTTACAAGAATAATCTGACAGTCCCCTACCACATTTTGTTTTAAAGCTGTGGTCTATTTATGACTATCCGGGGCTTAAAGTATGCTCAGCTCTGAGAGAGCAAACCGGATGTTACCTTTTCTTTCTTTATTTGGTGTTTAACGTCGTTTTCAACCACGAAGGTTATATCGCGACGGGGATGTTACCACTGCAAAATTCAAGCGTTGACTGAAGCTCTCAAGGTCATACACGCCGTATATATGGGGTTCCGGGTAGTGTTTGCTGTACAGAATTCTGTACATGATTTTCAGCCCTATCTTTTCAAACTCGTAGCCCCGGATATTCCTAAATACGTAGACCACAGCTTTAACGTCTGTGCTTTTACGTGAAAAGTGTTAAATGTGATTTGAACGATTATCATCTCACGGGTGTCTCTCTCACGTATGTAGGATAAAACATTCTTCAGAATGGTATCTCTTTTTACATTTAGTCAAGTTTTGACTAAATGTTTTAACATAGAAAGGGAATCGAGACGAGGGTCGTGGTGTGTGTGTGTGTGTGTGTGTGTGTATGTGTGTGTGTGTGTGTGTGGGTGGGTGTGTGTGTGTGTGTGTGTGTGTGCTTCGCCAGAGCCCCTCTCTTGACGCGTTCAAGAGTAGGTTGAAGACTCAGTTCTTCCCGTAGCTGGCTGCGACTTTCATGTTCGACGTGATGTGTTGTGCCCCAACAGACATTCTTGTGCTGTGCTCTGTGAGAGGTGTTTTCTTTGTGTTTAATATTATTTTGTTTGGACCTAGCTATTGATGTGTACATTGTTGTTAAACAGTTGTTTGTTGTATGCTTATCTAGTGGGGCGGCTTAGCCCACATGTTCAAAAGAATTGTGCATTTTGTTATACAAGCACCAAATTTGGCACAGATGTACATTAATATGTTGCGAACATTTTCAGATATTGGGCCACTTGAAATTCTCTCTATATGTCCGCCATATTGGATTTCAAAATGGCCGCCACTTGAAATCTACATTTGCTATTATCTCTGGACATAATGGAGCTAATGACTTGATTCTGGTGTCTAAATGTATGTTTTGGGGGGCAAGGAATCCAATGGTACCAATTTCAACTTAATATTATCTATCACAGTCTGTTATATAATTGTATTTGAAAATTAGCTAGACAAATATTGGATTCTTTGAAAAGAATGTCTTAGTTCTGTAAATGTCTTAGGTATACTACTGACTTGCTACATGGTCTAGTATCTGAGGCTTGGTGTATACTGACATTCTACAAATGGTCTGGTATTTGAGGCTAGGTATGTACCGGTACTGAAGCGTGGACTGGGTGGCCGAGTGGTAACGCACTTGCGCTCGGAAGCGAGAGGTTGCGAGTTCGACCCTGGGTCAGGGCGTTAGCAATTTTCTCCCCCCTTTCCTAACCTAGGTGGTGGGTTCAAGTGCTAGTCTTTCGGATGAGACGAAAAACCGAGGTCCCTTCGTGTACTCTACATTGGGGTGTGCACGTTAAAGATCCCACGATTGACAAAAGGGTCTTTCCTGGCAAAATTGTATAGGCATAGATAAAAATGTCCACCAAAATACCCGTGTGACTTGGAATAATAGGCCGTGAAAGTAGGATATGCGCCGAAATGGCTGCGATCTGCTGGCCGATGTGAATGCGTGATGTATTGTGTAAAAAAAATTCCATCTCACACGGCATAAATAAATCCCTGCGCCTTGAATACGTGCGCGATATAAATTGCATAAAATAAAAATAAAATAAAAAATAAATAAATCCCTGCGCTTAGAACTGTACCAACGGAATACGCGCGATATAAGCCTCATATTGATTGATTGATTGATTGAAGATACGTGTACATAAACAGTGTGATGTTAACAAGTTCAGCATTGCCACAAGTACATGTATGTTGTTGACTCATCGTCATGTGCAGTCCCCTTCACACACACAGAGGGCTGTGCACTGAAGGGCAGCCTTTTTGCACTTGCAGCGCCTCACGCACCCTTTCTTGCACTTTCAAGAAACCAGCTAAATGCAGCTGTGAGCTGCCTCAGGTAGCCTGGTCCAATAAGGTATGTACTGTCCTTCTCCAGTCCTTGACCAAGACCAGTTGGTTGGTGGAGGGAGCTCTGGTGCTGGCAGCAGTATCTGACCCCACACATGTCCACCTTGATACTCTGCCCTCTTGACATGTTCCTCCAGAGCTGCCTTCGTTGAAGGGATGATCTGCACATTGTTCTTCCTTGCAAAGATTTTCCTCCTGGCCTTGTCAATGTCTGTGCATTTGCTGGTTCGATCATACAACAGGATCACGAACTTCTCTATCATGCACATTGCATCGTCTGGTATGTCACACGGTGCAGAGGGCAGCAGCAGCAGCGCCTCAGTGAGTTCTGGCAGTACCGTCCAGACTGCACACGCAGTCTTCTCATCACGTCTAGCAAAACTAGACACAGTGTCGCATTAAGTTAGAGCGTGGAACATTGGCAGTGCACGAGCCTTCTCTCGTCCCAGTCCAGCTGCTATTTCGTGTGCTGCTAGGTATCGGAAACGCTGGCCTGTTCCGAATGCCAGCCACAGTTTGTCTTCTGGTTGCAACTCCTGTACCAGGGACACTGCCAGCACCACATCATCGGTGTCTATAGTCCGGATGAGTATTGCATGGTGTCCATGCTGGGCTGCGTGAGATGCATGCAGCAACATCAGACTGTCAGCTTCTTCATGGTTACATGGGGCGAGTGAGGTCAGATCTGGCAGTAGTGGCTTGCTGAGCACTGCCTCTCCATCAGTAATGATGAGTTGCTTGTCCTCCTGGTCGAACCATTTAATGAGAGCTGCTGAGAGGAACCTGAACAGCTCGGTCTTGTTGCTGTCCACTCGTAGGAAGTTCTGCCAGTTTCCTGGTATGGCTGCGGCAGCCACCACGCGTGTCCGCACGTCTTGTCCCCGCTTTGCACGTGTACTACCTTTCAGTGAATCAGCAAGGTAAGTATTCCAGACCAGAGCCAGGCGTGACACTGTTTGCGGCTTCGTGGACATATATGGGATGACGATCTGTTGTGCATACCCTTCAGAGGTCTTTGATGCAGCCGGCTTCAGCATCTGGACGATGGCTGCTCCATCAAGCACAAAACAGGTTGTGACAGGAGTCTCTGTCTTTGCGTCGGAGACTTCTTCCAAGCATGTGAGGAGATCACTCTTGGTACCAGTGCAGAGGCTTCCACCATCAGACAATGCAGGAGGACATGCCTGATTCTCGTGACGAAAGAACTCCTCAAGGTTTCCATCCCTCGTCTGGCAGCCAATGTACATGCGTGCGAAGAGTTCACGGTCATTCCTGACGGAGGCGAGCTGTTACTGACCTTTGCTCTGGCTTCTTGGAGTGGAAATGCTTAACACCTTCAGCTTCTTACGAGGAATGGGGTCGTCCACTACCTTTGTTCTGTCCAACAGACACTCTTTGGTGAAAGCCTCGAACTGCTCTTGGCCAATCCTCTTGGCATCCATCACGGTCTCCACGGCAGCAGGACCTGCGATCTCCTTTGTGTCCAGTTTGACTACATCCTGACTCTCCTCCTCGAATGGGTCGCCCATCTCCTCTATGACACCAACGAGAGAGCGAACATCTTTCACAAATGAGGCCTGTACACTTGGCGTCTGATAATGATGACGTGTGTCTGCTGTTTGCCGTCTCCAGTGTTGGTTCCCATCCTGGAATTCTTCGATCACCCTGGCAACTTCTGGTCCCGCAACTATCCAGCGACGTAGGGCACTAGGGTTGTCAGTGAGCCCAACTGCTCCACCGTCTCCTTTGATGCAGCCATTATTCTGCTCATGTGCCCTGTCAATCGGGATTGAAGAGAACACTCTCTGTGTTTTCTGAACGGTGAAGTGGCTTTCCCTGAATTTCCTGGATACATCTGGGTGTTTGGTGGTGAGTTCGGCCATGTCCTTCAGGTGCACTGGTATCCACCTAGCATAGTGGGTGTGATCCAGTGCTCTGTCAGAGCATCGAGGTACATCATTAACGATCCCTGCCTGAGAGAACGCACATACACTTGAACCAACAGTTCTAGTTCCAGCACGGTTGCCCAGTAATGTAACTAGGGGATGTCTTCTCCTCTCTGGCAACACCAGTCTTCAAACTCGGGAAGGTCCTCTGCATCCCTGGTTTCTCCCAGACAGTAGTGCTTGTAGGCACAGTGTTGCAGGATGTACAGTGCTGCTGCAGTCAATGTCAAATGTAGATCATAAAGCAGCCATGTAAAGTAAAGCAGCCATTTTGAAATCCAATATGGCGGCAAATACTTGACAATACCAAGTGGCAATTTGTACCATTGGATTCCTTGCCCCCAAAAACATACATTTGGATACCAGAATCAAGTCAATAGCTGCATTATGTCCAGAGATAATAGCAAACGTAGATTTCAAGTGGCGGCCATTTTGAAATCCAACATGGCGGACATATAGAGAGAATTTCAAGTGGCCCAATATCTGAAAATGTTCGCAACATATCAATGTACATGTGTGCCAAATTTGGTGCTTGTATAACAAAATGCACAATTCTTTTGCTATGCTGCTGCACTAATCAGGGTTTGCTAGTGTGTGATAGGGATCGTGTCCGTCTGTAGATGTTAGTTTCTTTGTTAGTCCTGTGTTGACAACTCTTCGACAAGCGCTTAGAACTGTACCCACGGAATACGCGCTATATAAGCTTCATATTGATTGATTGATTGATTGTGTGTGTGTGTGTGTGTGTGTCTGTGCGTGTGTGTGTGTGTAGAGCGATTCAGACCAAACTACTGAACCGATCTTTATGAAAATTGACATGAGAGTCCCGGATGTTTTTATTTTTTTCAATAAATACCTTTGATGACGTCATATCCGGCTTTTTGTAAAAGTTGAGGTGGCACTGTCACACCCTCATTTTTCAATCAAATTGATTGAAATTTTGGCCAAGCAATCTTCGACGAAGGCCGGACTTCGGTATTGCATTTCAGCTTGGTGGCTTAAAAATTAATTAATGACTATCTGAAAATTGTAAAACAAAATTTTTTTATAAAACGATCCAAATTTACGTTCATCTTATTCTACATCATTTCCTGATTCCAAAAACATATAAATATGTTATATTTGGATTAAAAACAAGCTCTGAAATTAAAAATATAAAAAGTATGATCAAAATTAAATTTTCGAAATCAATTTAAAAACACTTTCATCTTATTCCTTGTCGGTTCCTGATTCCAAAAACATATAGATATGATATGTTTGGATTACAAACACGCTCAGAAAGTTAAAACGAAGAGAGGTACAGAAAAGCGTGTATGCAGCACAGCGAAACCACTACTGCGCTGAACAGGCTCGTCAGTTTCACTCCGTTATGCACAAGCGGCGGACTACGGTCATTGTGAAAAAATGCAGTGCGTTCAGTTTCATTCTGTGAGTTCCACAGCTTGACTAAATGTAGTAATTTCGCCTTACGCGACTTGTTTTAATTGTATGTTTTTTTCTTCTCTCCTGTTTACCACATTTTGTTAGTCATCTTTCTTATGCTCCTTTTCCACCTCTTACCTTTTTTCTTTAATTTTTTTAATTCTTTCTTTCTTTCTTCTTTCCTACTTTTCCCTATTTTTTTTCATTTACTTCTTTCTGTCCCCTTTCTCTACATGTTACGTCTCTTACTTCGTCCTCTTTTCTCTTTTTCCTCATTGTTTCCTCCTGATTCGTCTTATGTCTTTCTGGGTCTTGTGTTCCCGCAGAGTAGAGGCGAAGAGAAGAGGATACAATCCAATTTTCAATTGGCGCTTTACAACCTGTTGACACGCGCCCACCATGCCAGCCAGTCATAGACCAAGCCTTCAGGGTCTACACTATGACCTCCAAGAAAAAGACCCAAGGCAAGTGATTCCTCATCCTCGCAAAGGAGAAAAAATCTGGGTTCAGAGTTAGAGTCCCGGCTCCTCACTAAAGACGGGGTGTGGAATTGCAGACCTAACTCCGTGGTTCGGTATTGAGGGTCGTGATGCGGACATCTGTTGCCGATACTGCCCCGTGGCCCCGGGCTATTCATCGCGGCATGTTTGGGGCTTGAGGGGCCCGGGGTTCGATTCCATTCATGCTGCTAGCCTTGGTCCTTTTCACAACATTGA
>NC_090261.1:2962915-3007915 GCF_037325665.1 Littorina saxatilis
CTCTCTCTGTCTCTCTCTGTCTCTCTGTCTCTCTCTCTGTCTCTCTCTGTCTCTCTCTCTCTCTCTCTCTCTCTCTCTCTCTCTCTCTCTTTGGCCGTAGGGAGCGAGTAAGTCAACAGAGGCTCAATATGCAATCAGGGCGATCTAATTTTCCCGAGCAGTCAGTCACTGCCTATGGTGCCACCAGCCTTGAAACCGACAGAAAACGGCGGCACCGTGCCAAACCAAAGACTTTCCGGATCAATGAAACCGTTTGTAGCAAATATCTAACTTCTCTCCCTCAATTCTACATTCTGCCGGTCTGTTTTCCTACCCTATCACCCCCCCCCCACTCTCTCTCTCTCTCTCTCTCTCTCTCTCTCTCTCTCTCTCTCTCTCTCTCCCCTCTCTCTCCTCTCTCTCTGTCTCTATCTCTGCCTCTCTCCTCTCTCTCTCTCCTCTATCTCTGTCTCTCTCTCTGTCTTTCTCTCTCTCCTCTCTCTCTCTCTCTCTCCTCTCTCTCTCTTTATCTTTAGCTCTCTCTCTCTCTTTTTATATCTGTCTCTCTCTCTCTCTGTCTCTCTGTCTCTCTGTCTCTCTCCTCTCTCTCTCTCCTCTCTCTCTCTCTGTGTCTCTCTCTCTTTATCTTTAGCTCTCTCTCTCTCTTTATATCTCTGTCTCTCTCTCTTTATCTTTAGCTCTCTCTCTCTCTCTTTCTTTCTTTCTTTATTTGGTGTTTAACGTCGTTTTCAACCACGAAGGTTATATCGCGACGACTCTCTCTCTCTCTCTCTCTCTCACCTCTCTCCCTCCTCCCCTCTTTCTTCCCCCTCTCTCTTAAACACACACACTCTATCTCTCTATGAGGACTATACAAAGCCTGGAATGAAAACAGAGAACCGCATTTACCGACGAAACACTTGAAATTGCATATAATTATATACCCTTCAAAAAAAGTTAAGAACCACATTTTCAAACGCATGCCAAAAAGAATTGACAAGGTTAAATGATTTTTTTCTGTATTGTTTTATTGAAGCACTGAGGACTGTCTCCAGAAAATGTCGCGTCAAACATGCCAGCGAAAACAACGCTAGAGCTTGTTACTCTGGACAACCCTCTGATTTCAAATTCACAACAGTAGTATTTCTTTCGACGAAAAATTGCAAAATCTTATTCATGCAGCAATCACTTGTCAATCTCCCGCTAATCGGTAGTGAGATGTCCTACAACGTAAGATGATCTCTCCCCATACCATCACAGAGCCCCCATCAAACGATTTCGTTCCAGAACAGCGCCATCTACAAAGCGCTCTCTACGACGCCTCCAGACTCTGATGCGTCTATCAGCAGGATCCAAAAAGAGGCGGGACCCATCTGTAAACAAGAACTGAGCCCTACGATGACGTAACAACCTCACATGCTGAGTGCACCAGGCTCGGCGGGCAGCTGTATGGTTGGCAGTCAATGTTGTTTTGCGGACTGGGCGTCTTTCACTGAAGTTAAAAGCGTGTAAGCAGTTTGTAACACTTTGATTCCTGACAACAGTGTGTGGTGGCAGCTCATGGTCGATGCCTGCCTTTTCAGTAACTTTTTGTGTGTGCTGCATGACCTTTATTTGGATGAGGCGATCTTTCATTGTTGGACCGGCACGGTTGGCCTGGTGGTAAGGCGTCCGCCCCGTGATCGGGAGGTCGTGGGTTCGAACCCCGGCCGGGTCATACCTAAGACTTTAAAATTGGCAATCTAGTGGCTGCTCCGCCTGGCGTCTGGCATTATGGGGTTAGTGCTACGACTGGTTGGTCCGGTGTCAGAATAATGTGACTGGGTGAGACATGAAGCCTGTGCTGCGACTTCTGTCTTGTGTGTGGCGCACGTTTTATGTCAAAGCAGCACCCATGATATGGCCCTTCGTGGTCGGCTGGGCGTTAAGCAAACAAACAAACAAACAAAAATCTTTCATTGTTGTGGTGACTGTAGGCCGACCATAACATTGTCGTAACTGTACTCTGCCAATTGCTTGAAGCCATTCCTTCAGTTCGATAATGTTGAAGTGAGACATTGCAACACTCTGAACCACTTGCCTGGCAGAAACATCTTGTAGCCATCAAACTGCCCTTGCCTTATCCAAGTCTCTCCGTGTTCGTGATAGGGGCATGATGTTTCATTGCATTATTTTTCAGTGTGTCAATTTACAAACACAAATTTGTTAGCATATTTCGTGGGTGGAACCCTGTTGTAGCACGTGCATTACTGGTTTTTGTCCTGGCATGTCTTGCACCGATTTCATAGGACTTTGAAAACTGCCCACTTTTTAAAGAAAACCTGACTTTTTCCGCCTGTTTAGCATGACACAGTGACACTGCCTACCAAAAATGTTTCTAGAACAAGATTCACTGCCCTTTCGTTAATTCAAAAAAGTGACGTTTCATATAAATTGTCAAACCCTTGATTTTTGGTGAATATTCTAAAGATTGCAAACATTTCGTGACCGGTCCTTAACTTTTTTTGAAGAGTATATATACCCTGTCTCCCTCTTTAAATAAACTTCAATCATAACAATTCAATTCAATTCTGCAGTTCATCCATACCTCCTTCCTTCCTTCTATCAAAGATATATGTCTCTCGTCCACCCCCCCTCTTCCCCTAACCCTCTTTCACTACTCCCCCCCTCCGACCCCCCCCCCCCCCCACTCTTTCCCCTTTCTCTCTCCCTCTTCCACTCCCACCCCGCCCCTCTCTCGCAGACAGCAGAAGCAGCATACCTAGTGTTTGATCAAGACGACCGGTAAGTTGATTTGCAGAGGGGGAATTTCCCTGGGCCGGGCAATGACAACAGACACTATTTGCCGCCGGGTGATCAGGGGCCCATGTCGCCACGTTACGGTCGTAAGATGTAGGAGCCTGACTGCCGGCAGGCCTTGGGACAAAGTCAACAGTTCTGCTGCCTGCCAGGTCTCTTTAATAAAACGCCATTTCATTCGATGGCACCCTTCGTTTGTTAGTGTTTTCTCTGGGCCTTTTCTGTGTGGAGTGTACGTTTGGAACCGGTGTAACACGAAATTTGTACTCCACGAAAAATTTACTCCGGAGTAAATATTTCGTACGAAATTCTTACTCCGAGTACTTTTTTCGTACGAGAAAAGAACTCCCCAAGGCACGAAAAAATTACTCCCTCCACGAAATTTGTACTCCCCATTTTTTTTACTTCCAGTAAAAATCTCGTACGCAAAAATGGGATGCGGGCGAAGGGATAATGCCAATAAGTGATCTCGCGCACACGAATGTCGCGCTACCCTTCTTCCACCCCTTCCACCACCAAGAACTAACAGGGGACCAGGGAGTAAAAATATCGTACACTTGGCATGGGAAGTTAAATTACTCGTGTTGAGGTGAAGTAATTTATTCGTTATTTATTCGTCAGGGGAGTAACATTTTTGTACGAAATGTTTACTCGGAACTCACTTGTCTTGGGGAGTACTTTTCTCGTGCAATGGGGGAGTGCTTTTCTCGTAAAGGGAGTAACTTTTTCATACAAAATGTTTACTCCGGAGTAAAAATCTCGTGGGAGTAATTTTCTCGTGTTACACCGGTCCACCACAGTTGGTGACTCGTTTCTCAAGCAGCGTTGTATTTGCGTAATGGTGCGAGGCTACGAGATTAGTGATGGTGGACATTCAGTGATGACCGATGGTGTGTGATTTTGCTGCCGCCGAAAACAAATCAGTACCGACACATCAATCTGTAGGAATTATATGATCATCATTCCCGCGGCTTTATCGAAATAGAAGGAATTATGTTTGTAGAGATTTGCCCTTGGCTATACTATTTCATGACAACTTCTAAATTGCGAGCGAAAGTCTCTGAACAAACGTTTACAAATGATTTGCCCGGAGCTAGCTCGTAGCAATACGCACGTCGAAATGTGGTGTTGTGGACATAGACCCCCCACCCCCCCCCCCCCCAACTTCATTCATCGTTTCCCCGCAATAACACGCTAACAGATGACCAGGTTACATTTCGGAAAATATATTGTTGGTGAGATCAGACCACTATCGTCTTTGAAAAATATGCTCCCTATGACGTTTTTGACATTTCTTTAATTAGGTCATTGATAGAAGCAAAGTGCTTGTTCACCTTTGACGGGAGTTGATAAACTATGATCTATTCTCACATAAATTCCGTGGATATAGGTCGAATATGCCATATGTAGAGAAGATAGAAAGTTGAATGATGTGTTTGCCTCATTGCTACACGTCAGATAATGAAGGCGGTCCTACTATGCGCACCGTGAAGTTGAGGACCAGTTCTGACTGATTCTAATGCAAACGTAATGGAACATCAAGAAGTAATATAAGAATGATTCTGAGGTCATCAATTATATCAGTCTATTTTGCTTTTTTATTATCAAATAAAATCACTTACACTTGAACGCACGCCCACACACACGTACGCACTCGGTCTGAATGTGATGAAGGAAAGTTTTATGCGGTTTTAATCGCACCCCCTCCTTCCCCCCCCCCCTCCCCAATGATGTAAATCCTATTCCTCCAAATGTGCAGAAAAGAAAGATGAACAACAAACAAACAAAATAAACAATCAAAGAAGGAAAAGGAAATAGAATTGACAGCGACGGTTAGAGTCCCCCAAGTCTCTCCTCTCAGCCAGCCTCAGGGCTTGCAGTTGCCTCCCTTGGCAGCGGGTTTGACTGGCGTGCAATCAATGCAGTGTTTGCCTCCCTTTCCAGCAAGGCGGCCTCGCTCTCGCAACAAGATGGACGCTCAGTGACAGGAGAACAGATCTGGGCAACTTCCGGTGGCCATTGTGCTTGGCGCCATTCAGCGTTTGCACGTTTCAATGACGATGCTGGGGAGCTCCGACACCCCGGGTGTGAAGGAGACAGCGGCTGGTAGGGCGGTGGCGCAGTGGTTCGGACACTTTCCACATGCAAACTACGGTTCCACAAACGACTGTTCAAACTTTCTATTTTTTATTTTGTTTTATTTGTTACGCGCGCGCGCCCGTTGGTGTGTGTGTGCGTGTGTGTGTGTGTGTGTGTGTGTGTGTGTGTGTGTGTGTGTGTGTGTGTGTGTGCGTGTGTGTGTGTGTGTGTGTGTGTGTGTGTGTGTGTGTGTGTGTGTGTGTGTGTTAGTGTGTGTTGGTGTGTGTTAGTGTGTGTGTGTGCGTGTGTGTGTGTGTGCGTGTGTGTGTGTGTGTGTGTGTGTGTGTGTGTGTGTGTGTGTGTGTGTGTGTGTGTGTGTGTGTGTGTGTGTGTGTGTGTGTGTGTGTGTGTGTGTGTGTGTGTGTGTGCGTGTGTGTGTAATGCACGTGGTTGAAATAAAACCTTATGTCTTATGTCCTATGTGTGCGTGTCTTAGCCAGGTTGCCTTGCCTTTGTCGAAGGCCAAGGTATTCCAAAGAAGGAAGCTCGAATACCACTTGACTGACTAACCAAACTTTACGGTAAATTTTGTGACAATCCTGCCTCACTGTCAATAATATTCACAAGTGCATTCGCAATGAATCCGATGGACTTGGACACGAACCCCTGATCACAACTGGTTGTGAATACAAGGCATTGTTACAGCAACCTTAACCACCCTTATTACTCTTTCATCTCCCCTGTCCAACAAGGAGTCAACATAAAGAAGATTTGGAGAACAAAAAAGCTACAGAGTAATTGACAAAGAGTACTGTTATTGCAAGTCATCACAGCCCTATGAAGCGACAAATCAGATCGATATAAGCAAGTTAATTCAGGAAACGGTAGCACAAAGAACGATGACAGCCAAACACTGTGTTGTAAAGAACGCAAAGCACGTGGAATCGAACTAAACAACAGGTATGGGAAAAACTCCACCCGCGATGATTGAGAGATTACTCCTGTCCACTTAAGGTGTCATGTTAAAATTACACTTTTTTGTTCCTTCTCTCGTGTTTTCTTTCTTCTTCTTTCTTCAGTCTTCGTTCTTTCTTTTGTTTACTTTTTTCAACCAATTTGTGTCCCTTCTCTTCTGTTTTTCTTTCTCTTCTTTCTTCCTTTCTGTCTTTCTTTTGTTTACTTTTTTCCGCAAGCATTCGATCATTTTTCCCTTCTCTCGTCCACTTCACGGATGGCGGCAAAGGACTTGGCGCCCGACAGTGTGACCGCCTCCCGGCACGTGCAAACACTGCCACGCTTCACTGTCACCTCCACCACGGCTACACACGTCTTCAACTTCAAGGGCAAAAAAAGACAACGAAATAAAAACCGTGCAGTGGAAATTAGAAGCGATTATGAGGTGTCAAGCTTTTCCCTGTGAATGAATAAATGCGGAAAGAGACTTAAAAATTGCGTTTGAAATGTGAGAATGGGTGTTTTTAGATCGCGACATTCTGAAGACAACAGGGAAAATAAACTTCCTCTTGTTCGTTGTTCAGCAATTAATCTGAGAGGTTTTGTGACACACAAAAAAAACACGAAGTAAATTGACTTTGATCAAATCAGACAACCGTTTCATAAACACACACTCACAAAACTAACAATGCAAACAGCAAAATAAAAAATAAGGGTATTAACACGCGTTGCTTGTCAACTGCACAATAGTTGACAGGATTGTTTCTGACAGCGTGTGAAGGAACGTTAACTGTCTGCTAATGTCACAAACACGGAGGTAAAGACAGCCATTCAGAATGGACTTCTTTCTCACTCAATAAACCACAGAGAACAAAACACGACAAAAATCTCATCAAAACCAAAGTAAAAGCTTTTGAAATCAGTGAGAAGAGAAAAAAAGAAGAAATATGACTGAGAATAGCAAACACAAGAAAAAAATACACGGAGAAAAAGAAAAGGTATGAGAAAAATGCTAGAAAATGATTTAATTCACACTCTTTAAACAGCATACAGACAGCAAAAACAACAAACACAAGCAAATACTCGCTGGTATATAAAAAAAAGTTCATTTCAAACTCCATCAACTGAAGAGAGGCTTGAGAAAGGGAGGGAAGCTGATGAGAGAAATGGAAAAGTTCACAAAAAGCGGACAAAAATATTCGTCATGATCTGACATTTTACCCGTCATCAAGCGAAAGAGCCCAAAGGTCCAAACTCGATTACCAAACTGAATCCGGTTCGGCAAAAAAAGGATCCCGTTTGTGTCGAATGTTGAGAATGAGCAACTGGTTTGGGGCCAGAGGGCGCTGTGTGCTGGAGACGCCTGTCCCTAACAGCGGCAACAGTTGCTGGAAGGTGAGGATGGATTGACTCGAATCGCTTTCCCTGTGTTTATGTTAAAAATACATTCAACTAGATGGCTGAATGTAGCTTTCTTTCTTTCTTTTAACAATTTTTTAACAAGGGTTTGTTGCATAAATTATATGCTATAGGCATAAGAGGTGTTTTATTAAAATGGTTTGAAGATTATTTGACAGGCAGGTTACAAGCCGTTGTTATCCAAGGCAGGAAATCGACATACGGACGTGTTTGTTCAGGTGTTCCCCAAGGTTCTGTTCTAGGGCCATTGTTGTTCCTTGTGTACATTAACGATATTGTCATTAATATCGAATCTGTCATTAAACTTTTTGCTGATGATACCAGTTTGTACTTATCTCTAAATGATGCAAACACGCGGACACAGATCTTAAATGCAGACTTAGCCAAAATTGCACACTGGGCGGAAAAATGGAAAGTCAATTTCAATAATTTAAAAACAGATTTGATGACCTTTTCTGGAAATAGAATGCCTGAAACCCTTCCTCTTGTATTTGATGGAACAGTTCTGAGAGAAAACCACGTTCACAAACATCTTGGTGTACTGATTCAGAGCGACTGCAAATGGGAATCACATGTTCAGTCAATTATATCTAAAGTACGTGTTCTTCTCTCATGTTTTCGGTCCTATAAGTATCGCCTTAGCCGAAAGGCACTTGAACTTATGTATAAATCTTTTATTATTCCCCATTTTGATTTTTCTGACGTCATTTGGGATAACTGTTCTGACAGATTAGCTACTTTATTAGAAAACTTGCATCTTGATGCCATAAGAACCATTATAGGTGCAGTTCGTGGCACGAGTCACCAAAAATTGTACGATGAATCAGGATTTACAACACTGAAGGAGAGGCGAAAAAGACACAAATTGATTTTGTATTTCAAATTAGTTAATGCACGCGTGCCACCATACTTACTAGAACGTCTGCCTCCTCTCGTTGCTTCTGTGAACCCTTACCATAGACGAAGACCACTTGACAGACAGACTTCCCACTCTCGAACTGAATTGTATAAAAAGTCATTTTTTCTGTCTTCGACTTCCCTGTGGAATGAGCTTCCAGAAACTGTAAAACAACTTGATTCTATTGGGTTATTTAAAAAACGTATTAGTTCTGATGATTCTGTTGTTCCCTCGTATAGATACACATCTGATCGAAAATCAGAAATTATCCATTGCAGACTGAGATTGAGGATCAGCAATCTAAATAGTGATCTATTTGACAGACATTTAATTCCCGACCCGTCATGCACTTGTGGTTATCCTGTTGAAAATGCGGAGCACTATATTTTTCATTGCCCCTTATCTCTTCAAATACGTGAAGTCACCTTGTCAACACTGCCCAACTATGATTTGCTAACCGCTGATGATTTTCTGTATGGCAATAGAGACAAGTCAGACAGCGAAAATGCATTGATATTTGACCAGTTATTCAGATTTATCTTATTAAGCAAACGTTTTGAATAATGAATGCATTTATCTCATCCACCATGTGCAGTACTGTTTACATTTCCTTGTTCTGGTAGTATTCTATTTTCAACCATGTGGAAGTCATTGTATGCGTGTGTGTGCGAGTGAGTGTGCGAGCGCGTGTGAGTACTGTTGTTAGTTTAGCATTGTTTTTTTGTTTGTTGTTTTTTGTTGGTTTTTTTTCCTTTTATTGTTACATGTTTGTCTACCATAATTTACCATTATTATTTTGACATTATTTCAAATTTGTTATATTAAAATCGTCCGCCAAATTTCATTTGCTTTTAAGAGTACGCTCATAAGCTTAGCTTGTTGTGCTCCATGTTCCTTATTTCATGTATGCGGTAATAGTACCAATGGAATTTACTGAATAAACTTGTTTAAACCAACAATTTTTGTTGGGCGGGGATGTAGCTCAGTCGGTAGCGCGCTGGATTTGTATCCAGTTGGCACGAGTGGATTTTTACGTGTATGACCGTTCGTCCCCACGTTCGGCGAGAGATTTATTTCTCAGAGTCAACTTTGTGTGCAGACTCTCCTCGGTGTCCGAACACCCCCGTGTGTACACGCAAGACCAAGTGCGCACGAAAAAGATCCTGTAATCCATGTCAGAGTTCGGTGGGTTATAGAAACACGAAAATACCCAGCATGTTTCCTCCGAAAACGGCGTATGGCTGCCTAAATGGCGGGGTAAAAAAACGGCCATACACGTAAAATTCCACTCGTGCAAAAAACACGAGTGTACGTGGGAGTTTCAGCCCACGAACGCAGAAGAAGAAGAAAAACAATTTTTGTTTAATAATTTTTTTTACAGCAGCAACCGTTGCTTATTGAAGACGTCCACACAGCGACTGAAAAGACTTTAGCTTTGTGAATACTGAATATTCCTTCAACTGTATGTAAAGTTGAAGGTTGGTTGGTTGGTTTTGTTTGTCTAACGTCCCATTGGTAAGCTTCAAACTGTAATTGAGACGAGCGCAGTGGCGTGGTGGTAAGGCGTCGGCCTCCTAATCGGGAGGTCGTGAGTTCGAATCCCGGTCGCTGCCGCCTGGTGGGTTAAGAGTGGAGATTTGTCCGATCTCCCAGGTCAACTTATGTGCAGACCTGCTTAGTGACTTAACCCCCTTCGTGTGTACACGCAAGCGCAAGACCAAGTGTGCACGGAAAAGATCCTGTAATCCATGTCAGAGTTCGGTGGGTTATAGAAACACGAAAATACCCAGCATGCCTCCCCCGAAATCGGCGTATGCTGCCTGAACGGCGGGGTAAAAACGGTCATACACGTAAAAATCCACTCGTGCTAAAAACATGAGTGAACGTGGGAGTCTAAGCCCATGAACAAAGAAGAAGAATCTGTAATTGTTGGACTCTGTGGTAATGACTTTCTGTCATTTCAAGCAGTAACATGAATATTAGTTCAACCTGCATAAAGATATAAATAACACTGTTCACTGAAAGACGATGCCGTAGCATAGCAATTAATTAATTTATAAACATGTGTTAACAAAGTGTCTGCACTCCAGCGTCTCGGCTTGTGAGGTGCATGTTTCTGCGGAAGTTCAAAGCAATCCTTCTATATGCAGGTAGCTAGTCAACTTGTTTCCCCGTGTTGTATGTTATTATTCCAAACCAAAAGCCGAAAAAGTATACAACAATTATACAAATAATACAAGTGTATAACGTTGTTGTTTACTGGGAACGCTCAAAGAAGAACTCAACATCGTAGATAGCGAAGACATTTGAATGAACTAATGAACCTTTGTGATACCCTTTTTTTTAAATGAATGAATCAATTAACCTTTGTTTTTAGCTTTTCTTTGATGTACTTCTTCTCTTTGTTACTGGACATAAAGGATATGCATGAACTAACGCAGAGAGGGGGAAGAGGGAGAGAGTGAACGAGAGAGACTTACAGAGACTGACAGACACAGACAGACAGACAGAAAGAAAGAAAGACACATAGATATATACACAGACACACGGACACACAGACAGAAAGACCAACACACAGCCTGATAGAAACAGAGAGAGACAGAGAGATGCTGGCAGGCAGGTGTATGGAATTATCTACATTGCGTCTTCATAGCACGTTTCAATTTCAATCTCACCTCAGGTCGTGTGAGCAAAATATGAAGATGTCACGAGCAGACAAGGCAATGGTGACAGTGGCTGTTTTTGTTCCGGCCTGTGGGGCCTGGTTGCCCGTGCATAGAAAACAGAATGTGCGCAGAACGCCGCAATATCTGAGGTTGCATCAATGTGTGCAGCAAGTCAGAATGTAAATTATGATTTTTTTTTTAACTGAAATGATTGTGTTCATTTTTTTTTGTATTTCCTCCAGCTGTCTGTCTGTCTGTCTTACTGTGTGTGTGTGTGTGTGTGTGTGTGTGTGTGTGTGTGTCTGTGTCTGTGTCTGTGTGTGTGTATGTGTGTGTGTCTGTCTGTCTGTCTGTCTGTCTGTCTGTCTGTCTGTCTGTCTGTCTCTCTCTCTCTCTGTCTCTGTCTCTGTCTCTCTCTCTCTCTCTCTCTCTCTCTCTCTCTCTCTCTCTCTATCTATCTATCTATCTATCTTCATATACCTCTCTCTGTCATTACGACCATTAAAGATGATACCAAGGAACAAGTAGACCTCATGCTTAAGTTTCTTAAACGTTTCCTGAAGAAAAAAACCTCCAGAAACGTGTGGGCTTTTCTTAAAGTCTTGTGCACATATCCCCCTCCCTCACACGCGTCCCTTTGAGGAAGAAGATTAACAAAACCGATAATTAACGTCGTTCAATACACAGAGAACCACTACTTTTACTAATATAATACACTCGTGTCTTTTCGCCGACAGACCTCAGACTGACAAATGACGGCCAAACTGAGGCAGCCAATTTGGCTGGGCCGACAGAAGGGGGCACAACCGAAGTAGCAGTAAAGGGAGCCAGGGAACGAGGATTAATGTGCCTCTTGACAGCGGCGTGATGGGGCCCGGGAACATGTGTTAGTCCCTATGTTTCTGGCATCGATTTGCGCGTCTGTGCACCAAAGCCGCGACTCATCATTCATGTTTGGTGATTATGGCTGAAAGCGCTTGGGATTTCTTTCTGAGACTAACACGGTGCGTTGGTAGTCCCCTCGTGAATTGAGAGTGGAAGAAGCAGACGGCACCAGAAAAGGCAAAGCAAATGACCGTGATGACATATATATACAGGACAACAATTAGTCAAGAGTATGTCATCTAGTGCGACACACATATGTAGTGCTGATGTACTAGCCTTAAAACGTGAATAGCTCAGATACTCTCAAATAAAATCAATCAAATTGTCGCAACACATACACAGTTAGAAGAGAATCAGTGATACTCATAAACAAATAGATAAAAAAAAGAGGCTGAAAATCAGGCAGGGAAAAAAACACAGACAACCTCCATTTCCCCAACTTTTACCCATCTTTCAGACAACCAGACGTGCAAAACACAACAATCTACCTCCATTCCCTCAACTTTTGACCACCAACTCATCACCACCACACCCCCCCCCCCACCCACCCAACCCCCCCCCCCCCCTTGCCCCCGCCTATTCCTTTCGCCCTTATACTACTTCTTTGTGCATTGTATCAGATCCCATACCTCTTCTCCCTCCCACCCGTCCTATTCCTTTCGCCCTTATACTTCTTTGTGCATTCTATCAGATCCCATACCTCTTCTCCCTCCCACCCGTCCTATTCCTTTCGCCCTTATACTTCTTTGTGCATTGTATCAGATCCCATACCTCTTCTCCCTCCCACCCGTCCTATTCCTTTCGCCCTTATACTTCTTTGTGCATTGTATCAGATCCCATACCTCTTCTCCCTCCCACCCGTCCTATTCCTTTCGCCCTTATACTTCTTTGTGCATTGTATCAGATCCCATACCTCTTCTCCCTCCCACCCGTCCTATTCCTTTCGCCCTTATACTTCTTTGTGCATTGTATCAGATCCCATACCTCTTCTCCCTCCCACCCGTCCTATTCCTTTCGCCCTTATACTTCTTTGTGCATTCTATCAGATCCCATACCTCTTCTCCCTCCCACCCGTCCTATTCCTTTCGCCCTTATACTTCTTTGTGCACTCTATCAGATCCCATACCTCTTCTCCCTCCCACCCGTCCTATTCCTTTCGCCCTTATACTTCTTTGTGCATTCTATCAGATCCCATACCTCTTCTCCCTCCCACCCGTCCTTTTCCTTTCGCCCTTATACTTCTTTGTGCATTGTATCAGATCCCATACCTCTTCTCCCTCCCACCCGTCCTATTCCTTTCGCCCTTATACTTCTTTGTGCATTGTATCAGATCCCATACCTCTTCTCCCTCACACCCGTCCTATTCCTTTCGCCCTTATACTTCTTTGTGCATTGTATCAGATCCCATACCTCTTCTCCCTCCCACCCGTCCTATTCCTTTCGCCCTTATACTTCTTTGTGCATTGTATCAGATCCCATACCTCTTCTCCCTCCCACCCGTCCTATTCCTTTCGCCCTTATACTTCTTTGTGCATTGTATCAGATCCCATACCTCTTCTCCCTCCCATCCGTCCTATTCCTTTCGCCCTTATACTTCTTTGTGCATTGTATCAGATCCCATACCTCTTCTCCCTCCCACCCGTCCTATTCCTTTCGCCCTTATACTTCTTTGTGCATTGTATCAGATCCCATACCTCTTCTCCCTCCCACCCGTCCTATTCCTTTCGCCCTTATACTTCTTTGTGCATTGTATCAGATCCCATACCTCTTCTCCCTCCCACCCGTCCTATTCTTTTCGCCCTTATACTTCTTTGTGCATTGTATCAGATCCCATACCTCTTCTCCCTCCCACCCGTCCTATTCCTTTCGCCCTTATACTTCTTTGTGCATTAATTGTATCAGATCCCATACCTCTTCTCCCTCCCAACCGTCCTATTCCCTTCGCCCTTATACTTCTTTGTGCATTGTATCAGATCCCATACCTCTTCTCCCTCCCACCCGTCCTATTCCTTTCGCCCTTATACTTCTTTGTGCATTGTATCAGATCCCATACCTCTTCTCCCTCCCACCCGTCCTATTCCTTTCGCCCTTATACTTCTTTGTGCATTCTATCAGATCCCATACCTCTTCTCCCTCCCACCCGTCCTTTTCCTTTCGCCCTTATACTTCTTTGTGCATTGTATCAGATCCCATACCTCTTCTCCCTCCCACCCGTCCTATTCTTTTCGCCCTTATACTTCTTTCTGCATTCCATCAGATCCCATACCTCTTCTCCCTCCCACCCGTCCTCCGTACCACCTCGTCATCTCTGAAAACGCTCACGCTCGGAATGGTATTTACACGGATCCGGTAAATCCAGTTAGAGAAATTGTGGCGCGTGCCAGCCGTCCCATGGTTCCACTGGAGGGTCGTCCCTCAAACTTGGCCAAATCCCTCCCCGGCTTCCGGCCGCTTTTGACAGGTGTCCGCTGTGACGAGGGGCTTATTCCCTGTCCGCGCCTGACAGCCTGTGAGAGCGTGCCAGAAAGCCTGGGGCCAGATGTGACAGGATTTCTAGCTGTAGAGTGTGTGAGCGGGAAGGTTGTCCGTGCTTTGCATATCGCTGGGCTTCGGCTTTCAATGCATTTCGTATCACTAAAAGTATGGGACTATTTAAATACAATATCGTTTGATATCGCGACCAACAAGCCACGCCCCCCCCCTCCCCCCCCCTCCCCCCCTTCTCTGTGTTTTGTATTTTGTCCAACGTGTGTACGCTTTTTCTCCTCTTTACATTTAATCAAGTTTTGACTAAATGTTTTAACATAGAGGGGGAATCGAGACGAGGGTCGTGGTGTATGTGTGTGTGTGTGTGTGTGTTTGTGTGTGTGTGTGTGTGTGTGTGTGTGTGTGTGTGTGTGTGTGTGTGTGTGTGTGTACGTGTGTGTCTGTCTGTCTGTCTGTGTGTGTGTGTAGAGCGATTCAGACTAAACTACTGGACCGATCTTTATGAAATTTTACATGAGAGTTCCTGGGAATGATATCCCCGGATGTTTTTTCTTTTTTTCGATAAATGTCTTTGATGACGTCATATCCGGCTTTTTGTAAAAGTTGAGGCGGCACTGTCACACCCTCATTTTTCAATCAAATTGATTGAAATTTTGGCCAAGCAATCTTCGACAAAGGCCGGACTTCGGTATTGCATTTCAGCTTGAAGGCTTAACAATTAATTAATGACTTTGGTCATTAAAAATCTGAAAATTGTAAAAAAAAAAAACACTTTTTTTATAAAACGATCTAAATTTACGTTCATCTTCTTTTTCATCATTTTCTGATTACAAAAACATATAAATATGTTATATTTGGATTAAAAACAAGCTCTGAAAATTAAAACTATAAACATTATGATCAATATTAAATTTTCGAAATCAATTTAAAAACACTTTCATCTTATTCCTTGTCGGTTCCTGATTCCAAAAACATATAGATATGATATGTTTGGATTAAAAACACGCTCAGAAAGTTAAAACGAAGAGAGGTACAGAAAAGCGTGCTATCCTTCTCAGCGCAACTACTACCCCGCTCTTCTTGTCAATTTCACTGCCTTTGCCACGAGCGGTGGACTGACGATGCTACGAACATACGGTCTTGCTGAAAAATTGCAGTGCGTTCAGTTTCATTCTGTGAGTTCGACAGCTTGACTAAATGTTGTATTTTCGCCTTACGCGACTTGTTTTGGTTTAGTTTTCCCTTGTCTGCGTCATGTTCTATAAAGTTTTATACGTGTGAAAAAAGTGAATGCAAAAAAGTATAGGACTGATAACATTATAGTCTCCTTCGACGTGGTTAAGATACTGTTTCCCCCGAAGTCAAACTAGAAAAGCACTCACGAATTTTCAAAGGGAAGACATTCACAACATGAAATACTAAGGACATCCAAAGTGACATCACAGTCAGAATGTGGTGTTTAAATCTACTTACCCCATCTAGCTTCTGCCTACGTCATTCTGATGATGTCATCGGTCACAGTCACCATCTACGTCAAATCATCGTCATATTCACCAAAGTCGTCACCAGCTGCAACCAGAAAACAGAAATAACAAGGTCACCATTAGCAGCGCAAAAAAATGTAAGGCCAAGCAAATTTGATTATTTTGCTCTGCCTGAGACAAAGACACTTTTTCAAAAACGACGAGTGCAATCAGACGAGTCATGGTGGTCGCGAGTTCGTTTTTGCCAGAGCTGGCTCAAAGCCTGGCTAAATACTCCTCTAACTCGTTTTACGCAACCCAAATTCACGCCGTCCAAAAACACAAATCAGCAAATCCAATCTTTCCTGCATATTTTGCTGGCGTCGAGCACTCAAAAATGGACTGGGAAAAGGAAGACATATTTTTGGGACAAATCTGATTTAAATGAAACATGTGAAAGGTTTTGTCTTTGAAGAAATGTGTGTTTCATGCAAATTTGAATAGTATGGTGTAAGTGCGAGGAGCTGTGGGCATCTGTATACGAACGTGTCGTACCTATATCAAAACAGAACAGAGAGAGAGAGAGAGAGAGAGAGAGAGAGAGAGAGAGAGAGAGAGAGAGAGAGAGAGAGAGAGCGAGAGAGACAGACAGACAGACAGACAGACAGACAGACAAACAGATAGACATACATACAGACAGACAGATAGAATGAGAGAGAGACAGAGACATAGAGAGACAGAGAGACATAGATACAGAGAGACAGAGAGAGAGAGACAGAGAGAGAGACAGAGAGAGAGAGAGAGAGAGAGAGTGAGAGACAAAAGAGAGACAGGGAGAGAGAGAGAGAGAGAGAGAGAGAGAGAGACAAAAGAGAGAGAGAGACAAAAGAGAGACAGGGAGAGAGAGAGTGGGGAGGGGTTACAGTCAGGGTAAGAGAGAAGAGGGGAGAGGGGTCACCACTCCGAGAAAATGGTAATTTCTCATCGAAAGTCATTGTGCTCGGACCTAGGAGACTTTTCACCGGAACTCTCCCAAAGAGCGTTTTCTGGTCCAGCCCCAGAAGGACCGAGACGTTGTGTTTGTAGTGCGGTGTTGAGACTCCGGGAAGACTTTCAACATGGCGGCAAGAAAAGGTCCATCGGATATGAAGCCGCTTGAAGCTCTCCGTCTACCCAATATTCCCGGCTTCAGTAGCCAAGTCTCAGACCACAGTGTGAACATTTGATTCTCGGTCAAACGCGGGCTTCTGCGACTGGTCCCTGACTTAATGAATGCCTGACTGACTTAACCCCACTGGCTTCGTGACAGACCAGCTACTAAGGGTTCCTTTTCGTTGTGACTGGTTTTAATTTTGCCTCATTTCTGCCTCCAGTCCCTAGACGAAGACTCCTGTAAGTGTCTTGAAAGTCCCCCTGTTCAAACACACTCCGAGTTTTTAAAGGGAAGATGAGTTGTTTTGGGACGAGAGTAAGCTTACTTATTTGACACCAGGATATCGATTGTTGGTGTATGAACGAGATACGTGATGGGGGGGGGGGGGGGGGGGGTGGAGGTGGGAAAGAAAAGTTACTTTGAAACTAAAGTATTTCACACTCATTGTTTTCACATTATCATAAGATATATTTTATGGTGCAGCTGGCGGAGTTGTAAACTGCCGGAATGCGTAACTCATCCTTAGTTCGCTTCGTGAAACAATACAGTGATTGGAAAGTTTACTTTATAGTATAACGATCCTTTAAGAGGGTATTATGTTTCGCTAAAGTGTTTTGGCGAAGAAGGCTATGACAATATTTGCTAAGTGATGGCGTCTGGACCACAGTAGATACGCTTTTTATACACCAGACATCGCGCACACAGGAGTGAACAACGACCAGCCTTACCATGTACAAGCATCATCAAAACGTGTAATGGCACACAGGACGAACGTGACTCTTGGCTGCTCAAGAAAACTACAGACCTGAATGAAAGTACACAACAACACATGTAAAAGTCAAACGCAGGACAATTGTGTGTGTGTGATGGGGATCTGAAGAGAGAACAGAACTTTTTCTTTCTTGCTGGTAAGTCTTATGACACTTATTTCGTGAGGATTACTGTAAGCTTTGCATTGCCTTTCGTCTTTGTCAATATTACAATCAACATGCCGACTTTTGTCTTCAGCATTCTGAGCGCTCACATTCAAGATGACTTAAATAACTCACGTCTCAAACAGTTCAGTTCAGTTTCGAGAAAGATAGAAAAGTCTTTGAATAGTTAATCAGAGCCTGAGTTTTAATCATTATGAGCGTCATTACTAGCATATGATACATTTATCGTTTGCGTTCGTGTTGTATCGTAATCTTTTAGCTGTAGCTGTCTAGCTGAGTCTGAGCTGTGTTGAGATAGATGAGTACCTTTTTGCAATGTCATGGCTTTTATTTCCATTCTAGGAGTACGAACGTGAACGTTGTCACCATCAATAGAGTTCTCCCTGACTGCTTTCGTTCACCTACCTAATCTCAAGAAATGAAACAGTCCATGCAAGTTTTCCGTTCTGGGTCCCAAAGTGCCCCGTATTATGTACCTACATAAATAACGGAGACAATCTAAATCGTGTGTTGATACATCTCAAATTACATCAAAAGCAAGACCACAAATACACAGTTCTAAGCAAATTGCTAGCTCCTTTATAATCTCCAACTTACGGACAATGCTACATTTTAAACACATAACAATACTTGATATTGAATGTGCTCAAACGTGCGACAATTTATCAATTTCCTTGTGTTAGTCTCAGCGCTGCAGCCATCACAGACTGATCAAAACAGAACACAAGCTCTCGTCCACAGTCTCGTCAGCGTTGTGTCTTGGTGAGCGAGACGAGACTACAGTCTGTCCATGGGACATGAGAGGATTCTGAGTCTTGGCGGAACGTGCCGAGGCCGCGGCGCCCTGTTTGTTGCGAGCAAAGGACAGGTGTTTGTGGAGGCGGTGGCCGCGTCTTCTGGCTCTGTTGACCCTGGTCCGTCTCGTCCCAGTCCGCCCCTTTCCCGTTCACACCACAGTCGCCACTTCTAACGCCGATTCCGTCTGGTCCGGGTGGACATAGGTTTAAGGGGTGTTCACATGGTGAACCTTCTGTCACACTTTGCTGAGAGATGAGCTCCTTGCTTTGCTGGCGACAGGTCGGTCTAAATACCAACGGTTAGGTTAAGGTACGCCCGTGTCTCTTTTACCGCACCAGTCTGGTTAGTATTTCAAGGGGTCTATATTTAGGACATGTGTCTGTGGTATTTCAAAGTTAAAGTTTGTTTCTCACGCTTATGATCTCATGTCTGAACCAAAACGGGCTTCGTGTTTGTCAAAGGCTCCCTCAAAGTTTTTGCCGCCGCTCACAATATCAAGCCAAGTCTACCTGGCGAGAGCAAACACTCGTTAAAGGTCTGTTCACACGGACATCTACTGGTCTCATATTTCCGAAGCAAAATCTGGGCGTGTTATGGTCAGGCGTGAACTAAGGTCAAATTCTAACAGCTTTTACATGGCCATCAACATTCGCGTCTCTCCAACCAGTTGTGCTTTGGTTTTTATACGTTCGTTTTCTCGTTCAACCTTGTGGTTAAAACAGACTTTTTTTTATCGTCAACAACAGCAGAACCGTTGTGACAACAAGGGTAAAAATAACACCAATAAAAGCCGTTGGTTGGTTGTTGCTTTCATACTAATAAATGTAAATTCTATGAATATAAACAAGAAATAAAACACCGTTTAAACCAAACGGGGGTAAACAACAACAGTTAAAAGCACAATAAACACCAAATCGAAAAAGACGGAAAAACCAAAGGACCATCAGATAACTCTCAGCGCGACAAAAATCCACCATCCTTCCCCAGAGTTGTTACCATGTTGTCCCAAGACATTACGGTGTGTGTGACCTGGCTTTGCACTTGGCCGGAGTTGTGTTGACCGTGCAGCCAGCCAGCTGACCGTGTTCACTGACCAGCAGATTAGCCCAGTGTCCCGTTCAGCCCCCAGTCGCCTTCCGGGGTTTGGGGATTAGTCCCGAAAGCTTTGTTCTTTAAGAGGAATGTTTTGTGAACATAACCAACTTGTCTTCAGGATTCTTGGGATGATAACCGTGTCTTGTGTTTCACAAACTTGCCAACTTGAACACCAGGGAAGCGTCACCTTGAAAGTGAATGCAGTTGTGTATAGAACTCATTGAAAATAACATTGAAGCACCAACTCTCCGTCAAAGAGAACTGAAAAATGTTGTCCAATCATTTTTGTTCAGATAAAACGCCTGGTAGGCAAAGACAATTGTCTTCTGCGCTCACACGACCTTTTTTCCGAGTTGACTATCAAACAAAGCCCGTGTTTCTATAAGTTAGAGTACATACAACCAAGAAACGTGTATTAGGGCAAGGCAAAAGTAACTACCATATACCAACGATACAAGCATATGGACGAGAAAGAAGAAGAAAAGCTTCCAATCTTAAAAATAAAAACAAAGTTTCAATCAGGAATTGTTTTTAGCTGAAATCGCATCAGCCCCGTACAAGTTCGGGTGTTTTAAAGTGTTGTTTTTTTCTTAAATCTTTACGTTTACTTTTTTATAATTATTTTCCCAGATTGTCTTTCGAACTTCTTTTATTAATTTGGTTTTTAAATTTGTTTGTTTACCGTCTGTATAATTGAACTGATAAGCCCACAACTTTTCCTCTCAACCCCGTCACCTCACCCCGATCCACCTCCCCTCTTCTATCTCTTTTTTTTGTGTGGACAACATTAACAAAAATCAGGGACAGAGCCTTTAAACAGTTAGTGCAGTTGTAGCCCGGCTAAATATTGATGTTGCAGCGTGCAGGGCGAGTTTTTGTGTTGGATTTATTTCCTTCGGGCGGCGTGTCAGAGAGCAGTTAATCCATTTTGCATTTCCGTAGCATCCCCTTATCTAATGGTAATCCTGCTTTTGTCGTGTCGATTCGATTAAAGAACACCGCTCCTCCCAATACTGACCCCTCTCAACCCCTCCGAGTTCAACCGCCCTCCCCCCCCCCCCCCCCCCCTCGCTCGATCCCTTCTCCCTCGTTCTCTCAAATTTCTTTTCAAGGCACACTCCTTAAGCTCACCATCACATTTCTGGCCAGGTTTTTAAACTGAATAAGATCATTCCTCCATTTACACACATACCCAACATCAAAACCCTCACTGCTTCCTACTTAGAATGTTTTGATGAAATAATGTCCAAAAATGTCACCCGGGTGGGTTTTACGAAATTAATTCATAAATAAAATCTACTACATACAGAGAAGAAACAGGCTGTTGGTGCTTGGCGTCCAGGTGGAGGGCTGGGTGGTTTTATTCCGTGTAAAAGCCTGGTCACATCTGTGACGGTGCGCCTAACTGTGGACACGAGAAGGAGTGGGCCTTTGACTCTAGCGGCCAAACTGACCATCTTCGCAAAACAACCTGCTTTTGCCGTATTTGCACTTACATCTGTGATATGTCTACTTCTTTGTGTGTATGTGTGTGTGTGTGTGTGTGTGTGTGTATGTGTGTGTGTGTATGTGTGTGTGTATGTGTGTATGTGTGTGTGTGTGTGTGTGTGTGTGTGTGTGGTGTGTCGGTGTGTGTGTGTGTGTGTGTGTGTGTGTGTATGAGGGAACCGATTTTGCTCAGCTGTACACAACGCCTTGTCCTTTTCAAAATGTTAATCAAATCGCAGCACACACACACACACACACACACACACACACACACACACACACACACACACACACATCCCCCTCCACACACACACACCTCTAGATAGAACGACAACCAATCTCAGACCTGACGTGATTTAGCTGAGACACAAACACCGAAGCTTTGCGGCGGGCAGACAACCCCCTCCGGTCTCTTTTTATCAGACACGCCTGACGCGCGATTGCTTCCCTTGGCTGCTCCGTGTTTTCCTTTTCTCCAAACCTCGTCTCTTACTCTGGACGCTACTCCCTTCCCTTCCCTCGTTTTACTTCACTGTTTTTTTCTTTTTCTTTAATTCTTTTCTCTACATTTTGTCTTTTGCTTTAATACCACTGCTCTCCTTGCTGTAGTCTACCTCCCCAGTCCCACTTCAATCCAATTCAATTTCTTTCTCCTAGTGTTTGGTCTTTTCCCTTTAACACCCCTCTCAACTTCCGTCCAACTTCCCTCTGCCCCTAGCCCCTTCACTTTTTCTTTTTCTTTTTTCCTTTTCTCTCCGTTTAAAAATCTCCGCTGCTCTTTTCTTCGAACTGTCCCCCACCTCACTTTCCGTCCTCAACGACCCCCCCCCCCCCCCTCCCCCCCTCCCCCCCCCTACCCTTGCTACTGCAAACTCTTTTTCCTATCTTCTCGATGCTGGCTCCTTTTCGTTTTCCATTTTGGCCGGACCCCCACCCTGCCTGTGGCCAAAGATGTTGTAGGCTACGCTACCCTGGGATATCTTTGCTGGAGCCCGGTGTGAAGTTGTCCCAGATGCACCCCATTCAAGTGACAGCCTGGACTTCTATTGGCAGCAGCATCAAGTCTGCTCTACAGGGGGTCCTGCTTCTTTCCCCCACGCTGAAGCCACTTGCTGGGACACTTGTTCGTTTCTACAAAGGCTGGTTGGTGTATACGCAGAAAGAACTGTGATTCTCACAAGAACAGGCTTCTTTCTTGCATTTTTTATTCTCTTTTTCTCAAGGACGCAGGGTCCATTTTCTATCTGACACTTCAAGTGCCCTTGACGACTTTGACAAACGATTGTGCTCGCTCTGTGAAGGACCTTGAAGAGCTTCGAACCAAATCAAACCTTTGTGCTGCAGAAGTAGAAATATGCCACCGAGTTGTGATGAATAGCCTGGTTTTACGAGTGGAGTGCTGTGAACGATCTCTGAGAATCACTGTTTTTGTTTAGAAAGCTGTCGTCAGGTGATTCGGTCCCGTGTAAAACAAAGCTGTTTGGTGATGTACCCGGAAATATGCCAAACGTGTTATAGCTTCTCTCCACACACAAACAAACTCAAAAACTTTGGTGGCAGAAAATGAGAAAGCAGAAGATATAGTGAGTGTCATCAGAACACTGTTGGAGGCAGCCAGGATGACAGAGGCAGTCGTGATGGTTCAGTCAAACGTTTCACACTCTTTCGCTCCGCTGTGATGGAAGGCTCCATTTTGTTTTCTCTCTTCTTCAGACGTATGTCAAAAGCAAAAGGATTTCAAAAATACAAAGTAGAGGAGACACTGGCTGTTCTCATGAAAATGTTGAAGGCAGTTGCAATTGCAGAGGCAATTGTAATGGGTCGGTAGAGACGTTTTCGTTGGACTGTGAGGGAAAGCTGATTTATTTGCCACCTTCTTTTTTCTGCACAACAGAGCCCAAACTTGAATTCTTCGTTAACTAGACTGTTCCTTCTTCAAACCCAGTGATCTATATTTATGAGATCGGGAGCTACCCAAACCGGAGCTATCCAGTGCGCGGAAGAGCATTACAAGAAAAGACGACGATGGGGGATTCCCTGGACAGCAGTGGATCGATGACCGTAAGTACAGTGTCCAGCCCTGTCTGTACCCGCCCTGCATCCTTTGTTAGGCCCGTCTCTTCCCCCTCACGTGACCGTCTCGTCATCAACAGTCGCTAAGGGAGGCAACACTGCGAGCAAGGGACACTACCCACTTAGCAGAGCGGCATGGATTCATGTCACAGATGTATTCTTTTCAGTTTTGTCACACTCTGCTTTTTATATTTAGTCAAGTTTTGACTAAATATTTTAACATCGAGGGGGAATCGAGACGAGGGTCGTGGTGTATGTGCGTATGTGTGTGCGTGCGTGCGTGCGTGCGTGTGTGTGTGTGTGTGTGTAGAGCGATTCAGACTAAACTACTGGACCGATCTTTATGAAATTTGACATGAGAGTTCCTGGTTATGAAATCCCCGAACGTTTTTTTCATTTTTTTGATAAATGTCTTTGATGACGTCATATCCGGCTTTTCGTGAAAGTTGAGGCGGCACTGTCACGCCCTCATTTTTCAACCAAATTGGTTCAAATTTTGGTCAAGTAATCTTCGACGAAGCCCGGGGTTCGGTATTGCATTTCAGCTTGGTGGCTTAAAAATTAATTAATGACTTTGGTCATTAAAAATCGGAAAATTGTAAAAAAAAATAAAAATTTATAAAACGATCCAAATTTACGTTTATCTTATTCTCCATCATTTGCTGATTCCAAAAACATATAAATATGTTATATTCGGATTAAAAACAAGCTCTGAAAATTAAATATATAAAAATTATTATCAAAATTAAATTGTCCAAATCAATTTAAAAACACTTTCATCTTATTCCTTGTCGGTTCCTGATTCCAAAAACATATAGATATGATATGTTTGGATTAAAAACACGCTCAGAAAGTTAAAACAAAGAGAGGTACAGAAAAGCGTGCTATCCTTCTTAGCGCAACTACTACCCCGCTCTTCTTGTCAATTTCACTGCCTTTGCCATGAGCGGTGGACTGACGATGCTACGAGTATACGGTCTTGCTGAAAAATGGCAGCTACTTGACTAAATATTGTATTTTCGCCTTACGCGACTTGTTACATTTAGTCAAGTTTTGACTAAATGTTTTAACATAGAGAGGGAATCGAGACGAGGGTCGTGGTGTATGTGTGTGTGTGTGTGTGTGTGTATGTGTGTGTGTGTGTGTGTGTGTGTGTGTGTGACTGTCTGTTTGTGTGTGTGTGTGTCTGTGTCTGTGTGTCTGTCTGTCTGTGCGTGCATGTGTGTGTAGAGTGATTCAGACTAAACTACTGGACCGATCTTTATGAAATTTTACATGAGAGTTCCTGGGAATGATATCCCCGGATGCTTTTTTCTTTTTTTCGATAAATGTCTTTGATGACGTCATATCCGGATTTGTGTAAAAGTTGAGGCGGCACTGTCACACCCTCATTTTTCAATCAAATTGATTGAAATTTTGGCTAAGAAATCTTCGACGAAGGCAGGACTTCGGTATTGCATTTCAGCTTGGTGGCTTGAAAATTAATCAATGACTTTGGTCATTAAAAATCTAAAAATTGTAAAAAAAATAAAAATTTTAGAAAACGATCCAAATGTACGTTCATCTTATTCTTCATCATTTCCTGATTCCAAAAACATATAAATATGTTCTATTTGGATTAAAAACAAGCTCTGAAAATTAAAAATATACAAATTATGATCAAAATTAAATTTTCGAAATCAATTTAAAAACACTTTCATCTTATTCCTTGTCGGTTCCTGATTCCAAAAACATATAGATATGATATGTTTGGATTAAAAACACGCTCAGAAAGTTAAAACGAAGAGAGGTACAGAAAAGCGTGCTATCCTTCTCAGCGCAACTACTACCCCGCTCTTCTTGTCAATTTCACTGCCTTTGCCACGAGTGGTGGACTGACGATGCTACGAGTATACGGTCTTGCTGAAAAATGGCATTGCGTGAATTCGACAGCTTGACTAAATGTTGTATTTTCGCCTTACGCGACTTGTTTTCTGTAATCCTGAGACGGGTTGTGTTAATATCTTGGATCAATGTTGTGGTTGTACTTTATTGAACGATGTCAGGGAACGACAAACGGATGTTATCCAATATCTTTTGCAAACACAGTGTAAGGGGAGTAACTTCTTGTTCTTGACTTGTTGAATCGTAGGGCGTATTGTCTGCCAAACACCGAATTCAACACCGTAGTTTTTCGTTTTTTTCAAAAGTCATGTTCGTGGGGCTGATGGTAATAATGCTTCGTCTTCTTGCTTAAAAATCAGAACTGATCTCATTCCAGGAACAGATTTGTCCTGCACGAATCAAGGGACGATCATGGGAAATTATTTTGAGAAAAAAAAGTGACCCGATTGTTAAACTCCGACCCCCTGATAAAACATGAACTAGAAATCTCAGTTTCTATTTGTGTGCAAAATCAATATCTTGTCTTGAAATCTACACACATCCGTCCGTACCATTTAGCACTAGTCCGACATTCTTCTCAAATCGATGTTACGACCGCTTAGTACCCCGCAGCGACAAAGTGATAAAACGTCGAATTACAGTGGAAAGGGAACAAACTCTCGCCGTCAGGGGAGGTAGTAACGCAGCATTCCATACTGCGATCAGAATGTGTTATTTTTCATAACCCCGTCTCTCCGGTCGATATTGAACAACCAATCTGTCGACGGACTGAATCAGTCTCAAGCTGTGATTGGTCATTTAACGCGCGTTCCGGAAGACCGTCCGATCCGGACTATGACGACGGCACAAAGGGGGACAACTCGGCGTATTGTGGACAGGAAGTAGTTGTCTCCGTCGTGTGCTGTAGCTACTAGAAGCGGTGAATGGCTGGGGGTAGCTTCCCTTGGAGGGGTGGCGGCGTGGAGTGATTTACTCCGCTTTGGTCACTTAGCAATTGCGGGGCTGGCAGCGATGTAAAGGAAACGAATGGCCCCCGCAGACATTGTTATTCCTGCCAGTCAGGGGAGAGAACAAATGCCCTGATTTAGGGCTACCCAGGGGCAGATAAACGGCGCTGTTTTAAAGAGGTATAGACGGCGCGACCTCAGCAACTACTTTCCTCCTCTTCAAAACACTTTGCTTTGGCTGCAGCCACCCGCCTCGTCCTGGAGACAAAATCTTCGCGAAAAATGCGAGGACAAAATGGAGTTTGAAACGAGCTCAAGTACCGTCAGATAATGAGTTATAGCGGCGGGTTGCGGTAATTTATTCCATTCGCAAATCCTAATGAATTTTACGAGACAGAAAGAATCCTTTTTGGATGTGTCGTTTGAGTCATCTATGCTTTTAGAGCGAAAAAAATGAGAAGATTTAAATGCGTCGGTTCAAATAAATTAGAAAGTTTGGGTGTAATATTTCATCTTCTGTTTTGTTACTCTTTTGTCTCTCCTTACTCTTCGCGTTGCCCTTTATCTTATCATCATTTGCACAAGTTTATCAAAGTTGTTGATACATTTGACCTTTTGGCGGCGATCGACAAAACATTAGATTAAGTGAGAGGACGGATCATCGACAACTGAACTTTCCTGATTTAAAGACAAAAGGCCAAAAGTGGTCATGCTCTTCCCTCAATTATGTATTAAATGCGATACGAAAGTGGGTAGTTTCTCAATTGTAGAAAGTATATTGAAGTGGCCCATGTATTGTCAAACGAAATGTAAACGATAACTCGAGAAAAACTCGAGGCAGAGTTATCTCACTGCCAGAGCAAAAGTGAAGCCCAACTATTATCTGAACTTGAATCAGAAGTTTCTGAACAAAACAAATAAGGAGAAAAAGATCATTATACATGCATAAAAAGGGCAGAGAAATCAAACACCGTTGTTGTTTTATATATCAGACATCAGCTCGTTCGTGTTCACCTGAATAACGGGAATAATGACAGAGCAAGTATATCCTCTCCTGCTCTAAAACACACTCTCCCCCCCCCCCCCCCCCAACAACAAAAAGTTTAAAACAAATAAAAATAAAATTATAAACGCAGGACAGATGTACGTCGTGCTTTAATAGCCCAGCAGAGTACGTAAGCCATGCACACAAATCACAACATGCAGCTCAAGTGATCAGCGCCGGTGAGCATGCAACGTTTACACACATCGATTCCCGTGTCTTCACCTTTGTCACAACCTCTCCTGACCTTTCCATCTCTCTCCCTTCTCTCCCCCCCCCCACCCCTCTCCTCCACCACTACCACCCCCGTCCTCCTCACCTCATCTTCTCTCTCCCCCCCCCCCTTCTCCTCCACCACTACCACCCCCGTCCTCCTCACCTCATCTTCTCCCTGTTTGACCCCCCCTTCCCTTCCCTCCCCTCACTGCTCTTTTCTCTTCTGCATGTGTGGGTCTAATCCCGATGGTGAGCGAGGGATGAGTGATTTATATGCAAAGCTGTAAATCCCGGTGCCGCTGTCTGAGCGAGGAAGCTGGAGTCACGAGCCAGACCTTTTCTAATTGCTCGGGATACCCGTCTCTCCTCGCTCATCATCAATATGGAAACATCGTTTTTCATCTCCCCTTGTACCCTCAACCCCCCCCCCCCCCTCTCAGAACAGTTTCGATTTTTACCTAATATAGATTGATGAATAAGGAGAAGAGAGAAAAGTGTGTGTTTGACGGGGTGGGGAGAGAGAGAGAGAGAGGGGGGGGGGGGGGTCTTGGGTGTGATTTCGTTGAAAATTCGGTCGTTGTGTGTGTGTGTGTGTGTGTGTATGTATGTGTGTGTGTGTGACTGTCTGTTTGTGTGTGTGTGTGTGTGTGTATGTGTGTGTGTGTCTGTCTATTTGTGTGTGTATGTGTGTCTGTCTATTTGTGTGTGTGTGTCTGTGTGTGTGTGTGGAGGGGGGTGGATGTGCGTGCATGCGTGTGTTTCTGTCTATCTGTCTGTCAATGTGTATGTATCTGCGTGTGGGTTTGTGTATGTGAATATACCTGTCTGTCTGCCTGTCTTAGTTTTTGTCTGAGGCGAGGGTATGGGAGACGTGTCCAATTGTTCGTATCCTATACGTATCTCTGTCTGGTCGCAGTAACGATCTTCCTTTCCATCACAAAGCTCCTTTCACACAGAGCCTATCCTCTTTTATGGAATTGTCCAATGTTCGTGTCAGGTAGTCTGACAAGTGGAATCCTACTTTTATTGTCATGACAGATGTTCCTATAGTTGAAATCCTATTTACATTTTGACAACATGTAAGCGAAACAAGTGCGATGAGTACTGAAATGACTAAGAAAAGGAGGAAGACAGTTGTAAATATTTAATGGGGTGCTTTAAGTTGTGCTTTAAGATATATGTGTGATTTTGTATTGTTATGGTCACGTAATATATGACTTGAGTTCGTGTCCTCGTTGCATACTGTTGATTGTTATCATGTCGTTTGAATAACATTTTGTTTAAACCAAGTTCTTTTCATTTTTCTTTCAAAAAGACGCGTTGCTCTTTTAAAACAGAACTGCAGCCAGAACAGCATCCAGAAAATGGAAGGAGTAAGGGAGAAAGAAAGAAGAGGTCAGAGATCGATTTTCCGTTAGAAACCAAACTCTACCGTTCAGGTTACTTTACATTAGCTTCTTGCCCATAGTAAAAGTCGTAAAGTATTTTACCATTAGATAATTGGCATCGTCTCATTCCGAGCGGAAGAGAGAGGTCTTTCGATCTTTCTTTGCAGCGTTTGAGTTCTGCATTTAGCTTGTAGTCCACAAGTCACCAAGACCATCACTGTCTTTATGCGAGACTGTTTCAGTGTAACGTTGACTGGTGAGTCGTACTGGAAACAGAAAAATCGTTAGGCACGGTAATGTCAAAATATACGGGTCTGTGGCTAATTTCACTCCGGACTGATGAGTAACGTTACGTTATTGGCTGGTTATAGTCGGTTTTATTGGCTTTCTTCTTCCTTTTCCTTCTGGCGATTGTCTGCTTCTTTCCCATGTTATGTCTCATTTCTAGTCTTACTTTTGTCTTTCTTCTTCCTTTTCCTTCTGGCGATTGTCTGCTTCTTTCCCATGTTATGTCTCATTTCTAGTCTTACTTTTGTCTTTCTTCTTCCTTTTCCTTCTGGCGATTGTCTGCTTCTTTCCCATGTTATGTCTCATTTCTAGTCTTACTTTTGTCTTTCTTCTTCCTTTTCCTTCTGGCGATTGTCTGCTTCTTTCCCATGTTATGTCTCATTTCTAGTCTTACTTTTGTCTTTCTTCTTCCTTTTCCTTCTGGCGATTGTCTGCTTCTTTCACATGTTATGTCTCATTTCTAGTCTTACTTTTGTCTTTCTTCTTCCTTTTCCTTCTGGCGATTGTCTGCTTCTTTCCCATGTTATGTCTCATTTCTAGTCTTACTTTTGTCTTTCTTCTTCCTTTTCCTTCTGGCGATTGTCTGCTTCTTTCCCATGTTATGTCTCATTTCTAGTCTTACTTTTGTCTTTCTTCTTCCTTTTCCTTCTGGCGATTGTCTGCTTCTTTCCCATGTTATGTCTCATTTCTAGTCTTACTTTTGTCTTTCTTCTTCCTTTTCCTTCTGGCGATTGTCTGCTTCTTTCCCATGTTATGTCTCATTTCTAGTCTTACTTTTGTCTTTCTTCATAACTGTTCCTTCTGGCGATTGTCTGCTTCTTTCCCATGTTATGTCTCATTTCTAGTCTTACTTTTGTCTTTCTTCTTCCTTTTCCTTCTGGCGATTGTCTGCTTCTTTCCCATGTTATGTCTCATTTCTAGTCTTACTTTTGTCTTTCTTCTTCCTTTTCCTTCTGGCGATTGTCTGCTTCTTTCCCATGTTATGTCTCATTTCTAGTCTTACTTTTGTCTTTCTTCTTCCTTTTCCTTCTGGCGATTGTCTGCTTCTTTCCCATGATGTCTCACTTCTAGTCTTACTTTTGTCTTTCTTCATAACTGTTCCTTTGTTTTCCTTCTTTTGTCCGTCTGTCTTTTCATCCTCATCTAGTTCTCTCGGAGTACTTTCTGAATGTTATTTCTCGTTTTCTCCTTGTTGATGTTTTTGTCCCCGTGATTTCATCCCGGATCCCTATTTAAATCCTTTAAAGTTTGTTGAGTTTTTTTCTGTCTGTCTTCATATTTTGTACCGTTCGCAACGTCCATTACACGTAGTTTCCTGTCCTCTCGCTCTATAGAGAGACATAACATAGACAGACACCAGGCAGATAGACAGACATACAATAGACAGACACCAGATAGACAGACATAACAGACATACACTAGGCAGATATACAGACATAAAATAGACAGACACTAGGCAGATATACAGACATACAATAGACAGACACCAGACAGATAGACACCAGACAGATAGACAGACATAACATAGACAGACACCAGACATATAGACAGACATAAAATAGACATACACCAGACAGATAGACAGACATACAATAGACAGACACCAGACAGATATACAGACATACAATAGACAGACACCAGACAGATATACAGACATACAATAAACAGACACCAGACAGATAGACAGACATACAATAGACAGACACCAGACAGATAGACAGACATACAATAGACAGACACCAGACAGATATACAGACATACAATAGACAGACACCAGACAGATAGACAGACATAACATAGACAGACACCAGACAGATCGACAGACATAAAACAGACACCAGACAGGTAGACAGACATACAGACAGTAACACGCAAATGTAATCAAACAAAATCAATCAAATTAAATAAAGTATGCTTCAATTTGCGAGCCTCGATCTACATAATAGAGGAGGGGGGGGGGGGCGAATAGCTTTGACTCAAACAATGGATAGTCAATGCTTAAAATTCATAAATAAATCAGAGAGAGAGAGAGAGAAGAGAGAGAGAGAGGAGAAAGAGAGAGAGAGAGAGAGAGAATGAGCGAGAGAGAGAGAAAGAGACAGACAGACAGACAGACAGACAGACAGACAGACAGACAGACAGACAGACGGAGAGCACGAGAGAAAGAGACTCTGAGACAGACGGACAGAGAGAGAGAGAGAGAGAGAGAGATTAACGATTAACGAGTTTATTGCATTTAGGCAACATGCCCCTTGCAATGGGGGGAAAAACGTGGCAAAAACAACGTCAAGGACAAACATAAATGTAATACTGGTGGACTATCTAGTCCATCAGAAAAAGTAATTGTGATATTATATAATATGTACATTACAATGACGGCCATAGCCGGTTAAATAGTGTAGTTAAGTTGTCGCCTTTTCTGCTATTGTTCAGGATTTGCAATCAGCTCTTGTCTAAGTTTTAAACAATCAAAAATAAATGATGCCAGCTTTTCCTGATTTTCAATATTCATTAAGTTGACAAAATTTCTAGCTCTCAAACAATTATTGAATAGAATGTTTAAAGAAAACTGTTGTCTTATATTTGAATAGGCTTGGCAGGCGAAGATGAAATGAATTTCATCCTCCTCCGCCAGACCACACAAGGGACATAATTCCAATCGTCTATTTACATTGTATCTGTGCCTGTTGCAATATAAGTCGTTTATGCCAACTCTAAATCGGACCAGAACGTGAGAGAGAGAGAGAGAGAGAGAGAGAGGGAGAGACACAGAGAGAGAGACAGAGAGAGAGACAGAGAGAGACAGAGAGTGAGAGACAGAGACAGAGTGAGAGACAGAGAGACAGAGAGAAAGTGAGAGAGAGAGAGAGAGAGCGACAGAGAGAAACAGAGAGAGAGAGACAGAAAGACAGAGAGGCAGAGATAGAGACAGAGACAAGTAGATACAAAGCTATTGCAAAGCTCATTGAAATGCTATAGTAAATTCCTCAAACACCGTGACATTGACACACCGATAGGAACCACTCATCAAACAGACACTCCATCACATTCTGTAGACGTGACTTGCACGTAATTGATTATGTCACAAGCAATGTGTCATCACACGTCACATCAAACGTCACTCATTCGCCGACACACCGTTAGACGGATGACGATGCACTTCGTTGCTGGTTAATGTATGCAAGTGTGCGTCCGTGCAGATTAGCATCTCACGCATGCATACATTAATATGTATCCTTCATAGCTGTGTTTACTTCCTGAAGTATGGTGTGTTTGATGTGAGACTTGACACATGACCGTCACATCAAATGTTTTATTGTGTTTTGCTTAGTTAAAGGCGGTTTTTCCCAGTTTGAAATATAGGCGTGTCAAGCGTTCACATTATGTTCCTGTTTGATGGTCTCTTTGATACAAGCATTTTTCCATGTGTTTAAAAAAAAATAAAACATCAATTTTCTCCAAGACAACAATGCCCTTATCTCATCCAAGACCTTTACAGTGAATATTTCAATGCGCCCGGGGTTTTTTTTTTGTTAGTAATCTTTATCAATACCTTCAAGTAAACATCAGGAACACATACTTATAAGTTTTATCAGCAAGCAACCATGCAAGCCAAAGTCGAAACTTACTTCGAAGCTTCTTGTGCTCGCCACAATCCTGAACATGGGAATAGGAAAATGCATACGCAGTTTTTAAAATAATAAACTTGATACCTCACTCATAGAGTTTATACACCTTGTAATGAATCTATTGCAAATAATATTATTGCTTTAATTTTAAATGAATAATGTACATCCTTGTATGGAGTGCTACCGCTGAGTATCATCAAAACCTCGCGTAAACATCCGGGCTAAGAGGGTTACGTTCAAACTGCAAAACAAATCTTTTACTGCACGATTCGCCAGACTTACATCGTAGCTCTGTCGCGATATAACATTGAACGGTTGAAAACGACGTTAAACACCCAATAAAGAAAGAAAGAAAGAAAGAACATCGTAGATGCTTCGTGGGCTTTATCTTCATGCGACTGATCTTGGCATAGAAGCCTGCACTTTTTGATCAACGTTGAGCACCTCTTAAATCTGTTAATCGACGCAAAGCAGTAACCCTTACACGTCCTCGCAGACTTATACTTAAAAAAAATATAGGCTGAGCCTCCGACATCAATTTTAAAGATCTGACGAGGTTAAGCTTGAAGCGCTTGTAACTTTTCTACTCAGACTCTTCCGTTGGCCCGTGTTTTACGGTGCAGCCCAAGTAGGTCTTTAAACAGTTGGTAACTGCCTGTTTTGTTGACGATAATGTTGGGCATGTGCCCGAGGTTTTGGGCCAAGAAGCGGAAACGAGTTGTGCCGGTAGTACCTGGTTTATGTCTGGTCTGATGACACAACCTTTTGCACTGTCTTAACTGTCCGCTTCTGTTAAAGGAACACCAGCTACACTGTAACTAATACGATCTGCATTCTTGTCAAGGGCGGATCAAGGATCTTAAGGAAGGGGGGATCTCAAACTGTTTTGCACAAATTTGAAAGCGCGAAGCGCCTGAATTGAGGGCGCAAAGCACCCTAATTGAGAGCGCAAAGCGCCCGATCATGCTAGGGGGGTCCGGGAGCTCAGAAACTGTCATTTAATCATCTGGCCAAATGTCCATTTTTAAGCCTTATGTGTTTTTCTCTCTCTCTCTCTCTCTCTCTCTCTCTCTCTCTCTCTCTCTCTCTCTCTCTCTCTCTCTCTCTCTCTCTCTCTCTCTCTCTCTCTCTCTCTCTCTCTCTCTCTCTCTCTCTCTCTCTTTTTCCCTGAAGGGGAGCCCGGGCCCCCTTCGCCCCCCCTCTATATCCGCCACTGCATGTGTTGAACCTTAAACCGAAAGAAGTTCTGTTAAAATCTTTGTCTAAAAAAACCCCCACCTACAAACACTACAATATGAGGTGGAAACCAAACAAGTCAGAAAGTAATCGTGGATTCTCTAATTCGCTCAAGATGATTTATCCCTGCTTACCTGAAACCTCCAGCAAAGTTAAGCATCCAGGACATCAATCTCTCTTGTAAAGGTCAATATAATGCTGTTCCAGTTTCCTCTTCACAAAGCATAAAATGTCACCTAACTTTTCCGTCATAAATTATATGACGTTGGTTATAGAATCTGCTCTCTTTGTAATGCCAGCTCAGTTTTGCAGAATGTCGGCATTAGGTTATGATTTCTAGATCATTTTGCATACCGGCTGTGAAACAATATTTCTCAAACGTTCAAACTGTGTATGGAATTTCCCGACTGAGGACAGATCTATACCATCCGTCATTAAAAAAAACCACAACTAGGCACGAAAGTTTAAGTACAGATCTTTGTGATGAGACCGTTTAATGTAAAAGCAGTTACATGACTAGAAAGGCAATTTATTTCCCGGTCATATTCAGCAAACAGATTGATTTAACAGTGGGTGGTGTCTGTACAATGGAACCTAGTTCATTGTTATTTGTATGACGGGTTCTATAGATGCACATGAGTCGGCTGTACCTGGGAGATGAGAAACAGAGTGTGTCATGTCCCCAGTCAAGGATCGGAGAGCGAGGTTCAGTGTGATCAGTACAGGCCGCCTTTAAAGTGATGGGGGTAGAGAGAAGGAAGGAAGAAGACGCATATAATTATACAGTGGAACCCATTTTTAAGACCTTCAACAATCTGAGAAAATCAGGTCTTAACAATGGGGTAATCGTATAGTGGAGGTAACTCAACAGAGCTTATGAACACAAAATCTGAAAAAGTACGGTTTAAACAAGGAAGAAGTCTTAAATTGGGGGGGGGGGGGGGTCTTAAAAGGGGGTTATACCACTGAAGTCATATCCGGTGGGCCAAGCCAGTTCAGTGGTATCAGCAATGTCCCCCTTAAAGTGATGGAGGTAGAGTGAAGGGTAGACGAACGATTAAGCTTTATATCCACGTTGGCCCAGCCAATTCACTGTGATCAGCAGTGCCCCTCCTTTAAAGCGATAGAGGTATAGAAAGAATGACTTACGGATCCTCATATCCTGTGGGCCCCGAAAATTCACTGTGATCAGCAGTGCCCCTCCTTTAAAGCGATAGAGGTATAGAAAGAATGACTTACGAATCCTCATATATATCATGTGGGCCCCGAAAATTCACTGTGATCAGCAGTGCCCCTCCTTTAAAGCGATAGAGGTATCGAAAGAATGACTTACGAAGCCTCATATTCTGTGGGCCCAGCCAGTAGTTCTCTGTGATCAGCCTTGACTAGCTAAGCCTGCAGACGATAACATATATATCCCTCTTGACAAGATTTATGTCTGGTCCTCAGTTATTAGGGGCTGTGGGCTTATCGGGGATAGAGGGTCGCCGCTCGCCTGGTTACCTTACCCGCCCACAGGGACTACTTTTATTGCTTGGCCAGCGTCTGGCCTTAGGTGATATCGGGGAAAGGTGAAAGTGACAGTGTGGGTATTTGATGGAACTTTCGGACAGTTTTAAAACTTTTCAAACCTGTCTTCGATCACTACTTTGATACCCCCCCCCCCCCCCCCCCCTGTCCCCTAGCTCCCACTCAGTTTTGTTGTCATATTTCTACTGGCGTCAGTACCCTATAGTCATTGTGAGAGTTGTCTTCCTCGTTTCGTGCGCTAACAATTGTTGATACTTGTATCCCAAAAATGGTGCTGCAATGATCTTGGTAGAACAGTATGGTTGTCATCATAGGTATTGCTGCTAGTACTATGCACTTGCAGTCAGAGACAGTGTGGTGCGATAGTTTCGTTCTGATTTTTCTTCTTTACTGCCTTCGCTATCATCACACAATCTGCGTTGCTCGTCGTTTGTTTAATTGTCTTCTTTTTTCTTTTCATTCTTTCTTTCTTTCCTTCTTTTCATCTTTCTTTCCTTCTTTTCATCTTTCTTTCCTTCTTTCCATCCTTCCATCTTTCTTTTATTTCTACATCCTTCTTCTTTCTTCTTTTCTTCCTTCTTTTAAAATATCTTCTGCTGATCCTTACTCCTGTCAACGACGCAATGACATGGGATTGCTTCTTGCTTAGGAACAAACAACACTTGCCATTTCCTGAGATAAACATGACATGAGTCTAACTCATGTGTGATTCATCCGCAAAGAACGCAGCGACTAGAATGTCCACCTATGTTGGGGATCCGGGTAGCAATGGCAGGAAAAGCTCACTATATTATCGGTAAGATTTAGTGTTTTGCCCTGAAGAAATGTGCTGAAAGGTCACGTAGAAACTTAGTTACTTGAGTTACAAATTACTTTACAGCGAAAACACTTCACGAAGCTCGAAACAGATTAAAACTTAACAATACATGTAAACTTATGTTCTGCTGATTTATCGTCTGCGTGTTGGTTTGCAAATCACATATAAAGGACAATGATAAACAGGATTTGATCTATTTGACATTTGATGCTTAGAATTATATCATATGACGAAAAAAAGATTTTGCTAATTTCTTTTGAAAGTGCAGAACATGACGTTATATATTGGCTACTTGCAAACTTAATTTCACACGTGCATTTCATTTTACATGTCGCTAAAAGAATACAAGACATTTGTATGGCTATCTACAGAATAAGATAATGGCCGTTGTCATTTTTTCCTTGGCATAACATTTCTTCTTTTCGTTTCAAGTGGAGGAGAAATGCTTGACTAAATGTAAAACATGTCGCGTAAGGCGAAAATACAACATTTAGTCAAGTAGGTGTCGAACTCACAGAATGAAACTGAACGCAATGCAACGCAGCAAGACCGTATACTCGTAGCATCGTCAGTCCACCGCTCATGGCAAAGGCAGTGAAATTGACAAGAAGAGCGGGGTAGTAGTTGCGCTGAGAAGGATAGCACGCTTTTCTGTACCTCTCTTCGTTTTAACTTTCTGAGCGTGTTTTCAATCCAAACATATCATATCTATATGTTTTTGGAATCAGGAACCGACAAGGAATAAGATGAGAGTGTTTTTTTTAATTGATTTGGAAAATTTAATTTTGATCATAATTTTTATATTTTTTAATTTTCAGAGCTTGTTTTTAATCCAAATATAACATATTTATATGTTTTTGGAATCAGAAAATGATGGAAAATAAGATGAACGTAAATTTGGATCGTTTTATAAAAAAAATACTTTTTTTTACAATTTTTAGATTTTTAATGACCAAAGTCATTAATTAATTTTTAAGCCACCAAGCTGAAATGCAATACCGATGTCCGGGCTTCGTCGGAGATTACTTGAACAAAATTTCAACCAATTTGGTTGAAAAATGAGAGCGTGACAGTGCCGCCTCAACTTTCACGAAAAGCCGGATATGACGTCATCAAAGACATTTATCAAAAAAATGAAAAAAAGTCTGAGGAACTCTCATGTCAAATTTCATAAAGATCGGTCCAGTAGTTTAGTCTGAATCGCTCTACACACACACACACAGACAGACAGACAGACAGACAGACAGACAGACAGACAGACAGACAGACAGACACACACACACACACACACACACACATACACCACGACCCTCGTCTCGATTCCCCCCTCTATGTTAAAACATTTAGTCAAAACTTGACTAAATGTAAAAAGAAGTAGAAGCAGTGACCGCAGATCGCCCACTCACACTTATACTCTAGCTCTCTCTCTGTCTCTCTGTGTGTATCTGTCTCTGTGTATCTGTCTCTGTCTCTCTGTCTCTGTCTCTCTCGGTCTCTCTCTCTCGGTCTCTCTCTCTCGGTCTCTCTCTCTCGGTCTCTCTCTCTCTCTCTCTCTCTCTCTCGGTCTCTCTCTCTCTCTCTCTCTCTCTCTCTCTCTCTCTCTCTCTCTCTCTCTCTCTCTCTCTCTCACTCTCTCTACAGTGGTAAACTGCATGCGCACACATTTATAAAGCGTTTTCTCAATTATATATTCAGTCATACACCCTACCAACCAGATTATTCACAGACAGGATTTGTCCGCCAGACCGGTAAAAAGACACGGAACTGCACAACAATAATGTCAACACAAATATGTCAATTAGAGGCTAAAGTGTCATCAATTCCGTTAGGACCGGTATTGTCAACCCGATCAAACTTGTGAATCATTTGTTCAACGCTTTTTATTAAAACGGAACCATATTTAATCTTTTCGCCGCTAATGTCTACACACACAATTAAAAGGAAAACCATCGCGACTTCTCCTTTGCACACCAGATCACAAGGGGGAAAACCCCACAAACATTTGCCATGACATTGTTTCCCTATCGTTATGTTGATGGTGATTTGAAACCAATGAAGTCATGACCTAAAATACCGGCACGGTTGGCCTAGTGGTCGTGGGTTCGAACCCCGGTCGGGTCATACCTAAGACTTTAAAATTGGCAATCTAGTGGCTGCTCCGCTTGGCGTCTGGCATTATGGGGTTAGTGCTAGGACTGGTTGGTCCGGTGTCAGAATAATGTGACTGGGTGAGACATGAAGCCTGGGCTCTGTCTTGTGTGTGGCGCACGTTATATGTCAAAGCAGCACCGCCCTGATATGGCCCTTCGTGGTCGGTTGGGCGTTAAGCAAACAAACAAACAAAATGACCTAAAATAATGGACACAGTCCGGAAATACCCAACGTTCAGCCAGAATAATTTACGTTCAATGTCTCCCCGATACTTCAATGTGGTCCCGATACCAGATGTCGTTTTGGGATAAGAATGATGTTGAAAGCCCTCCCCACGCCCGATACATTTATTGCTCGCGCAGTGTTGTAACGGCGACAGCGGTGACAATGAAACACCTTCCAACATCTGTGTCCATCTGACTGACTTTGCCACTCTGTGAAAGATTGACCGCCGGTCACTCGGTGTGTTGTGTTCAGGAATAAACCACCCGCTGACCGCAGGGAATGAGAGAAAGAGTGGTTTGAGTGAAGCAGCTTGTGTCATACCAGGCGTAATTTCAGGTTATAACTGACCAGAATGTAAAACTAGACATCGAATGTAGCACAACGATAAAGCAATCCAGAAAAGGGAAATCAGCACACAAGCCCCCCCCCCCCCCCTCTCAAAATAAGAGAAAAGAAAGCGTGGAAGAGAACAGTCTAAGACAATGTCAAGACAGAATAATTCTTTTTTTCTCTGTTCAAGTTGTTGTTGATGCAAAAGCAACGAGATACGCTTATATAGTCCTAGCTAGCCCTCGCCAACAAAGGCAGACAGACGGATAGAAATAGAAATGGAGTGAGAGTAAGAGACAAACAGGTAGATATTAAACCATTCAAAAAGTAGCACATGCAAAAGTTAATAACCATGACTGGTGAATATCTTGAATACAACGTTGAACCCACAAGGCACCACTGCAGCATCATTTACATGCATGCAGTAACAGAACATCACAACGGAAAATGTCCAACAAAGAAAGAAGACGGAACGTTCTGGGTAACCAGAAGTAACATTGCATGACCGCTCTCATAGCGTTCCCAGATCAAGGCTGAAATATTAACTGTTCTGTCGGCCAGAGACGAAAGGGAGTGAATTATTTAGACCTCGCAAGGAGCAGTGACCAAGAAAACAGATGCAGAAATAACCCATGGCCGGACTAGCCACTGATCATGCATCCTCGAGTACTGGCTGAAGAAGAAGTCAACAGAGTCGTAATGGACGCAGATACCAAAGGACACAAAGTACCAGTAGGACCACAGTGTAATACTATAGGAATAGAACACCATTACAACAAAGGGTAACAACAGGATTGAACAGTATTGTCAGGAAAAGAAATCCAGATTACATCCCTTTAAACTTCGGTGGCACAATTTTACAAGAAACTGAAAGTCATAAACATCTTGGTATTATTATTCAGAATAACGGTAAGTGGGAGTTACATATTAAATCTGTTATAGCAAAATGCCGTACACTAGTAGCTTCCTTACGATCTTATAAATATAGACTAGGCAGAAAAGCTTTAGAAATAATGTACAAATCCTTCATATTGCCACATTTTGATTATGCTGATGTTCTCTGGGATAACTGCCCTAAGGAGTTAGCCACCGAGCTCGAAAGTATTCACTTAGATGCAATTCGAACCATTGTTGGAGCAGTCCGCGGTACAAGCCATCAAAAATTGTACGATGAGTCAGGCTTTATTTTGGATTGGATTGGATTGGATAAGATTTACAGTCCAGTGAGGTTACCCTCATGGAAATTCGGGCTGCTTTCTCCCCGGGGAAAGCGAGCTGCCATACATACGGCGCTACCCATATTTTTTTTTTCTCCTGCATGCGTGTATTCATGTTTCCTGAGACTTTATGCCGTGTGAGATGGAATTTTTTTTACTTTATTCCAAGTCCCACGGGTATTTGATGGACATTTTTATCTATGCCTATACAATTTTGCCAGGAAAGACCCTTTTGTCAATCGTGGGATCTTTAACGTGCACACCCCAATTTCATTACTAGAGAGGCGTAAACGTCATAAATTGATATTATTTCACAAGATCGTTCACCGCAAGGTGCCACACTACTTATTTGCGATGTTGCCACCATTGATATCAACTAATAACCCATATCACCGGCGCAGTTCCATTAAAACACTTCATATTCGATTGTCCAAATTATCGCGAAGCACGTCAAGAAACTATACATACCCTCCCTAATCACATAATTCACCTCCCCCACCTTTTAAACGGAGACAGACAGTATTCTTTAGATTTGAACAGAAACATTTTATCCACCGTACACTCGTTCATTGAACGTTCAGGCCGCTTTAGGCAAACCAGAATAACCTGAATGCTCTACAAGCCGGACAACAACTTTAACTTCTGTACATCTCCTACCCATCCCTCTTCTTTTATTCATCTTCTTTCCCTCCTTCCTTCCTTTTACTGTGTTTCTTTATCATCATTATGCAACGTTTATTACGTTATGAATAGATCTGGTTTATTGAGACAAATTGTTCAGCCGTTACCGCCTTATGTTGTACTGTCATGCAGGAACACCACAATAAGCTTCTAGCTTGTTGCTGTTTCTGTGACCTTTGTATACATGTCATGATTGTAACCTTTGTTAAAATAAACTTATGTTTAAACCAACAGCATTGTCAAGACAGAACAAAATACCATTTGAACAATATGTGCACGGAATAGCCGGAAAATACCATTAGGACAGAGAAAGTAGCTTTCGGACAAACAGTACCAACATGACATAAAAATACCAGTACGTATAGGACAAAAACACATACCACTTTGACAGAAGAAAATGTGAACAAACCTTAAAATTAGGACCAACAATTATTTGAGGATAAATAGTTTGAATAGGACATAAAAGCAAAGTTACCTTTACTAGGACATAGAAATGGCAAAAGACATCAGACATTGAGACAGAAAAGCGAAGTTACCTTTACCAGGACATCGCATTAGAAATAACAAAAGACATTATACACAGGCCATTGCATACATGAAGTAAAGGCTATAAAACAACAAGCAGCATTCTCAAGCAGCAATAACTGTCAGGGTAAGCATGTGAAACGACCCAGGTAGAAGTTGTGACCGTGGTCAAAGGAACGACAAAGGAAATAACTTAGCAAGGGGCCCTAAGAAATACTGCCCAAACAACCAGCCGGACAAACAGCTTCAGTCTCCAACGATGAAACACTGACCATACTAACCAGCCGGACAAACAGCTTCAGTCTCCAACGATGAAACACTGACCATACCAACCAACAGAGCGAGCGAGCCCAGTCAAGGATGGACCGGGGGGTAGGTAAGAAAGGCAGTAAACAAAGGTCTGAAAGGCAGGCTGTCCACTGGGACAGGGACGGATGGTGACCACGGCTAAAATAGTGACCCAGGTCAAAAGGTTTACCAGGACATACGAGGGTTTGTCAGTATAATGCGAGGGCTTTGTATAAATTAATCCAAAGAAAACTGTCCACCGAGACGGATTCACAGAGTGACCATGGCAGAAATACTGACTACCGCCCGACAACTGACCCGGACTGATGGCTTGGAGGCGGTGGTGGGGAGATGGACCGGGGGCTGGGTTTGGAAATGGGGTACGGAGAAGTGGTAAGTCAATCAAAACTTGACCGCTTTTAGATCCTCAAATTTTACAAAGCCACTAAGCGCACAGTGACAGACAGACTGACAGAGGAACAGATTGACAGATGGACGGACAGATAGACAGAGTGTGTGTGTGTGTGTGTGTGTGTGTGTGGTGTGTGTGTGTGTGTGTGTGCCTTTGTTTCTCTGTCTCTGTCTCTCTGTCCTCCTTCTCTCTCTCTCCAGTTCTCTGTCTCTGTCTCTGTCTCTATCTGTCTGTCTCTGTCTGTCTCTGTCTCTCTCTCACACACACACACACACACACACCCACACACACACATCCCCTCTCCCTCCATCCTTTCCCTCCCCTAATCCTTGTTCTACGGCCACCACACACAGAGTCCTCACGCTGTTTTATAGACGTCGTTTTGACTGCGAACAGAAGGCGGTCGCCATAAAGTCTTTGGCAAGTCTACTTATACGACCTTAGACTTCTAGCTGTCATAAAGTCTTTCAAGTGGACTCACTCTCTTGAGCTACGTCCGGTAGAAACCTGAATGCATTTCTAACAGAAACAAGTCCGTGTGAAGACAATTGACCATGGACGTTTTTGTTCATTGAAGGGAGCTCCTTTTCTTCAGTTACGTATCGTGTGTGGCCCTTTGTTCGTCAGAAGAAATGTTAAAATTATAAGAGAAAGAGAAAGAGAAAAAAAAAGAGAGAGAGAGAGAGAGAGAGAGAGAGAGAGAGAGAGAGAGAGAGAGAGAGAGAGAGAGAGAGAGAGAGAGAGATTGAAATCGATGGGGAGAGAGAAACCCGAGAAATAGACCAACAGAGTGAGGGGGAGACACAGAGGAGAGATAACAAGAGAATTCAGTCTAAATAAATGTGAGAGAGTTTTCTTGTGCACCTTTCAACGACTCTCTTTGGAACCTTTTCGTTTTATATTTTCGTTTTTTTACATTTATTCAAGTTTTGACTAAATGTTTTAACATAGAGGGAGAATTGAGACGAGGGTCGTGGTGTATGTGTGTGTGTGTGTGTGTGTGTGTAGAGCGATTCAGAGAAAACTACTGGACCGATCTTTATGAAATTTTACATGAGTTCCTGGGTATGATATCCCCAGACATTTTTTTCATTTTTTCGATAAATGTCTTTGATGACGTCATATCCGGCTTTTTGTAAAAGTTGAGGCGGCACTGTCACACCCTCAATTTTCAATCAAATTGATTGAAAATTTGGCCAAGCAATCTTCGACGAAGGCCGGACTTCGGTATTGCATTTCAGCATGGAGGCTGACTTTGGTCATTAAAAATCTGAAAATTGTAATTAAAATTATGTTTTTATAAAACGATCCAAAATTACTTTTATTGTATTCTTCATCATGTTCTGATTCCAAAAACATATACATATGTTATATTAGGATTATGAACTAACTCTGAAATTAAAAATATAAAAATTATGATTAAAATCAAATTTCCGAAATCGTTTTAAAATCTATTTCATCTTATTCCTCGTCGGTTCCTGATTCCAAAAACATATAAGTATGATATGTTTGGATTAAAAACACGCTCAGAAAGTTAAAACGAAGAGAGGTACAGTAAAGCGTGCTATGAAGCACAGCGCAACCGCTACCGCGCCAAACAGGCTCGTCACTTTCACTGCCTTTTGCACTAGTGACTAGCTAGCGGCGGACTACGTTCAGTTTCATTTTGTGAGTTCCACAGCTTGACTAAATGTAGTAATTTCGCCTTACGCGACTTGTTTTTATTGCTCTCTTTCTCTGTCTCTGTCTCTGTCTCTCCCTTTAGAAGACTTCTGTAAGTCAAAAGAAATTTCATCTCAATTAAATATTCCTTCGCTTACAGTGCCTGAAGTCTTTCAAGCACTCACACATTTAAAGCAAACAGGTACCCGGGGGATAGACGGATTAGATGGAAGAATTCTTAAGTTATCAGCCCCGGTAATTTCCGAAACTCTCACTTACATTTATAATCTCTGTTTAGACAAACAATATTTTCCAATAGCGCTCAAACAGGCAAAAATTATTCCTTTGTTTAAATCTGGTGAGAAGAAAGACCCCTCAAACTATAGACCGATTTCTATATTGTCTGTATTATCAAAGCCACTTGAAAAACATATAAACAAACACCTATTAGCGCACTTTGATCACAATCAATTATTTCACCCGAACCAGTCTGGCTTTAGGGCTAATCACTCGTGTCACACTGCCTTAATCTCTCTTGTTGATCATTGGTTGAACAAGATAAACGAAAATGAATTTTGTGGTGCTGTATTTGTAGACTTTGCTAAAGCTTTTGATGTAATTGATCACAAGTTGTTACTCAGAAAACTCAAATTATATGGCCTCGGGACTGACTCAGTTAACCTCATTTGTTCTTTTCTAAGCAACAGGCAACAAAGTGTGCATGCGAACGCCTCGGCATCAAGTATGCAGGCTGTACGGCATGGGGTACCACAAGGGTCAGTTTTAGGCCCTCTACTTTTCTCCATATACATAAATGACCTGCCCCTTCATATTAAAAACTTGTGTGAACTTTTTGCAGATGACACTACCATACACTCCAGTGACACCAATTTAAATCGTTTATCTGAATCACTGCAAGAAAGTTTAAACCAGCTGAGTGCATGGACTGAGCTAAATCATATGTCCCTGAACCCCCCAAAAACTAAATGCATGATAATAACAACTAGACAAAAACGACAGAACATAATCTCCACGTTTCCCGATTTAATTGTCAATGATGAAATTGTTTCAACAGTCAACCATCATAAAGTGTTGGGAGTGACCATCGATAACAACCTGTCATGGTCACACCACATCGAACAACTTTCTAAAGTCATGTCCAAGAAAGTATATCTCTTATCTAGAATCAAGCACTTCCTGAATTTGGAAGCCAGGAAGTTATTCTTTAATGCCCATATTCAATCTGTTATTGATTACGCATCAACTTTATGGGATTCGGCAAGTGATAATTCACTAAAACCTATAATTAGATTACACAAACGAGCGTTGAAAGTAGTCTTATTAAAGAAAACAACCCTGAA
>NC_090261.1:3010415-3090415 GCF_037325665.1 Littorina saxatilis
GTAGCCCGTCTTCAACAGCAAACAGGTAGCAGCCAGGTAGCAAACGTCCAGCAAACGTACAGCAACACCTCCAGCAACAACCAGCAACAACTGAAACAAGAGCAATTGGTGCAGTGACCATGCCAACAATCCTCATTTTTACCACCTTTAAATATATCTGTACTTCCCCCTTCAGCGAGCACGTGGTACCTGCATGGATAGACTTTTAATAACAACTCAAGACATTTTCTCCGCCTCTCCATATCTGCAAAAACCATATACAGATTACAATTTAGCGTTATAATGAGCAAGTTATACGCTATCATGGAGAAACAAAACAGAGTTTACATTTCAAAGACATTGACCGGTCACCAGCGTAAAATAACGGCTAATTACCTCATCAGCTCGTAAAACGTAGCTCTCCCAAGCAAACCGCTTGAATATTTGGCTCCCGCTCGTCAGCGAAAGTATGTAGCCAAATCCCTCACGTCCTAAGCCTTCTGCGTTCTGCACTGACGCCAGAAGCCCGTTGGTCGACCTAAACCAGTCTTGCAACGCGTTGGAATCCTCCAAATCTTAGTCACGGAAACTCAGACCCTGTCGTCTGCAAAGCATGTGTAGAAAAGAAAGAAAGAAGGACTTTTTTAGCGTATCATCAACTCACGTCCCTGAAAGGAAAATTTCCTGTGAGGACGTTAAGGACCCCTAGATTCTGGAAAGAAAGACCATGTGATCTCCCTGACCAATCAGCAATCGCTTCCCCAAACCAAGCGATCTTCCTGACCAATCACTGGTCGCCTACCAAACACACCTATAGCATGCTTGGAACACGTGTTCTAAACGGTGAGCGAAATCACCCGATACCCGCACGGTTTCCACGTGAATTACGTGAAGGTCTGCCACAACTTTTTTCCCCAATGCTGTGGCCAGCACAGGCGCACTACGTTGCAATTTGAGAAAGGCGCCCAACAAAGTTACTTTCTCAAACGTGTCACTGAAACTGTGACAGCGCCAAAAACACAGAGAAAAACAGTTACCCTTTCCTCCATACGAGAGCGAATCTTGTGTTCCCGGCAACGAAACGCGATACCTGGGAATCAAATCCAATTTGGGACAAACAAGCTGATTAGGCAACAGGAAACTGCAAATGACATAATTTGCAAGCATCAAGCCCCAAAGAGACGTTTTTGTTTTAGTTCTTCCTTGTCAACCAGGATTGCGGGGAATTAGATGTGTTTAGCACTGGGTGGTTTTTTTCTCTGCACATGTGTACCATGCACGTGCTCTACCGTTCGTTTTTATATTTAGTCAAGTTTTGACTGAATATTTTAACATCGAGGGGGAATCGAAACGAGGGTCGTGGTGTATGTGTGTCTGTCTGTCTGTGCGTGTGTGTGTGTGTAGAGCGATTCAGACTAAACTACTGGGCCGATCTTTATGACATTTGACATGAGAGTTCCTGGGTTTGATATCCCCGGACTTTTTACATTTAGTCAAGTTTTGACTAAATGTATTAACGTAGAGGGGGGAATCGAGACGAGGGTCGTGGTGTATGTGCGTGTGTGTGTGTGTGTGTGTGTGTGTGTCTGTGTGTGTGTGTAGAGCGATTCAGACTAAACTACTGGACCGATCTTTATGAAATTTGACATGAGAGTTCCTGGGTATGATATCCCCATACGTTTTTTTCCATTTTTTTGATAAATGTCTTTGATGACGTCATATCCGGCTTTTCGTGAAAGTTGAGGCGGCACTGTCACGCTCTCATTTTTCAACCAAATTGGTTGAAATTTTGGTCAAGTAATCTTCGACGAAGCCCGGACTTCGGTATTGCATTTCAGCTTGGTGGCTTAAAAATTAATCAATGACTTTGGTCATTAAAAATCTGAAAATTGTAAAAAAAAATAAAAAAATTATAAAACGATCCAAATTTACGTTTATCTTATTCTCCGTCATTTGCTGATTCCAAAAACATATAAATATGTTATATTTGGATTAAAAACAAGCTCTGAAAATTAAAAATATAAAAATTATTATCAAAATTAAATTGTCGAAATCAATTTAAAAACACTTTTATCTTATTCCTTGTCGATTCCTGATTCCAAAAACATATAGATATGATATGTTTGGATTAAAAACACGCTCAGAAAGTTAAAACGAAGACAGGTACAGAAAAGCGTGCTATCCTTCTTAGCGCAACTACTAAACCGCTCTTCTTGTCAATTTTACTGCCTTTGCCATGAGCGGTGGACTGACGATGCTACGAGTATACGATCTTGCTGAAAAATTGCGTTGCGTTCAGTTTCATTCTGTGAGTTCGACAGCTACTTGACTAAATGTTGTATTTTCGCCTTACGCGACTTGTTTTTCTTTTTTTCGATAAATACCTTTGATGACGTCATATCCGGCTTTTTGTAAAAGTTGAGGCGGCACTGTCACACCCTCATTTTTCAATTAAATTGATTGAAATTTTGGCAAAGCAATCTTCGACGAAGGCCGGGGTTTGGTATTGCATTTCAGCTTCGTGGCTTAAAAACTAATGAGTGAGTTTGGTCATTAAAAATCGGAAACTTGTAATTAAATTTTTTTTTATTAAACGATCTAAAAACAATTTCATCTTATTCTTAGTCATTTTCTGATTCCAAAAACATATACATATGTTATATTTGGATTAAAAACAATCTCTGAAAATTCAAAATATAAAAATTATGATCAAAATTAAATTTCGGAAATCGATTTAAAAACTATTTCATCTTATTCCTTGTCGGTTCCTGATTCCAAAAACATATAGATATGATATGTTTGGATTAAAAACACGCTCAGAAAGTTAAAACGAAGAGAGGTACAGTAAAGCGTGCTATGAAGCACAGCGCAACCGCTGCCGCGCCAAACAGGCTCGTCACTTTCACTGCGTTTTGTACTCGCGGCGGACTACGTTCAGTTTCATTCTGTGAGTTCCACAGCTTGACTAAATGTAGTAATTTCGCCTTACGCGACTTGTTACATTTAGTCAAGTTTTGACTAAATGTTTTAACGTAGAGGGGGGGAATCGAGACGACGGTGTGGTGTATGTGTGTGTGTGCGTGTGCGTGTGTAGAGCGATTGAGAGTAAACTACTGGACCGATCTTTATGAAATTTGACATGAGAGTTCCTGGGTATGACATCCCCGGATATGACATCCCCGGATGTTTTTTTTCATTTTTTCGATAAATATCTTTGATGACGTCATATCCGGCTTTTTGTAAAAGTTGAGGCGGCACTGTCACACCCTCAATTTTCAATCAAATTGATTGAAATTTTGGCCAAGCAATCTTCGACAAAGGCCGGACTTCGGTATTGCATTTCAGCATGGAGGCTTACAAATTAATTAATGACTTTGGTCATTAAAAATCTGAAAATTGTAATTAAAATTATTTTTTTATAAAACGATCCAAAATTACTTTTATTTTATTCTTCATCATGTTCTGATTCCAAAAACATATACATATGTTATATTTGGATTAAAAACAAGCTCTGAAAATTAAAAATATAAAAATTATAATTAAAATTAAATTTCCGAAATCGATTTAAAAACAATTTCATCTTATTCCTTGTCCGTTCCTGATTCCAAAAACATATAGATATGATATGTTTGGATTAGAAACACGTTCAGAAAGTTAAAAAGAATAGAGATATAGAAAAGCGTGCTATCCTCCTCAGCGCAACCGCTACCGCGCTTTTCTGGATTGTTAATTTCACTGCTTTTGCCACGAGCGGTGGACAGACGATGCTACGAGTGTACGGTCTTGCGGAAAAAATGCAATGCGTTAGTTTCATTCTGTGAGTTCGACTGAGCTTGACTAAATGTTGTATTTTCGCCTTACGCGACTTGTTTTCCTTTTATGTCACTCTATTGCGATGTTTCTATGCAGTAACAGTTTTCGTAAACCTCAAATGCTGCGGATAACAACATGTCAATGTGAGTTCAGGTGTGCTATCCATTTGTTTCGTGTTTGGTGTTCACATGTGTGAGAAGGTAACGTTGGCAACACATTTGAAAACTCTATTTTAACATCCTCCGAAAGTTGTAAAGTATTGACAATATTAGACAAGACATGTTTGGGTTCTGAGTTTTGTTTATAATGCTTTGAGTACTGAACAGCGGTCAGGTTATTTCACATAGCTAACGCTCATAACTGACTAAAACACAGCAAAATCAACATAAACACACACACGAAGTGCAGCAAGGCAAACAGAGAGACTGGCATGTAAAGACACATACAAAATCATCCCGAGCGGACGAAAACGTGTCCCTCAGGTGAACTTCAAGCAGCCACCGGCACAGGTGAGACAGCAAAACGCAGGGGAGGGAGGGGCAGGGGGAGAGGGAGGGCGGCCGTTGCTGCGCTGAGAATGATGGATCGTGTGGCCACAGAGATATAGAAACCCTCCCAACCTCCGCCCCCACCTCCATACACCTCCTCCCCCCTTCTCCCTCCCTGTCGTCCTGTGATTCCCCCAGGGTCCAGGGCTGGCCACAGGCAATGGGAGGGAGCGGAGGGTCTATTGTCAGCCATGTGTGACCGGAGGACACGCTGTTCACGGCCCGTGTCTGCCTGACAGGTGGGGACAGCCACAAGTAGGGAGGGAAATGGGGAGGAGAGAGAGTGTCGTTGTCGGTGTTGTGATTCAGGTTTCATTACCACCTGTGAGTGCATGTTTCTCCCTTCTCTCTCTCTGACGCAGCGAAGGGGAGCAGAATGCGCTTTACAGTACAGCAGTGAAGTTTACAGAGAGTAAGCGAGGGAGGATCGCGCCACTAAACGCTTCAGGTGTAACGGCTGCTAGGCCGCTATGAAGGGAGAGAGAAAAAGGTGGTAAGTAACAGTCGTAACAGTTGTCGGTGTGAGAGTGATGACGAGCCATAGATAACGCGGCGCTGTTGTAGTGGTGTCCGTGCCGTGTGTGGGTGTCTATGTGTGGGGGTGACCACGGGATTGCAGTTGACACTCGGCATTGTCAGGTTGGACACACGGGGGAAACACTCGATCAGATCCTATTGCACTCAAATGTGGAGCGCTAGCCCGAGTGGAAAGTGATCAGTGGTTGTGGCGGTGATTGCTGCAGCCAATGAAACACGTACGTTTACCTGCACTGCAGTTTGCACACTTCTTTGCTCTCTTGATGAGGACTGAGACTCTGTGCACACGAGAAGACGAGACAAGTGAAAGGTCACACGACTGACAATTCCTAAGTGCCACTGATTACACAAGGACAGACTCTACAACGTCCCCGTTACGTTGAAAACACAAACCTGAGAGAGACAAAGGGTTTAACGTAACAAAGGCTAACAAAGGCGTGTGTCAAAAGTGTAAATAATTGATTATCACCCGTGCGCTACACTGGTGCTGCTCAAAAGCCAGACAATGCACGCTTTAACTTGACAAAGAGCTGCTTCTCAAAGCTCTCTAATTGGATTCTGAAGTATTCTGCTGCTGTTGTGTTTCAGCAATGAAAACAAAGTTAAAATATGCATAGTGGCAGTACTCTTAAGCCAAGGAGACGAAGTTAACAGATAGAAGCAGTGTTCTCTGCAAACAAAAGTGTGTTTTAAGGACAGTGTTAAGGCAGGCGTATGAAAAATGCGAAAGCACACAAATTGTGTTCAACAAGCTCTAGAAAATAATGTGATCACGTTTACTCTTATCAGTTCCAGTGTCGGGCATCCTCATTTCACTCGCAAAGGGTTGTGACAGTCAGGGATACCAACTGATTTGACTCTCTCGTCCAGAGCTTTCTCTCCCCTCCTTCCTGTCCGTGGTTTTATTGGCTTTCAGTTAGCGTGGTGATGTCCAGGGGATTCGCACTCACCTGCCGGCCTATCAAATGTCATGGCAACGCTGACCCGCGCTGAACTACTGGGATAACAATGCAAGAGAGAAACAGAGTGAGGCAAACGCACCAGAGTTCCGACCAGAGATAGCTTGCTTCAGTGTTTCTGTTGTGGGTGACTTCTGAAAGACAGTCGTGAACTTTTCAATCCGGAAATCAGAAGTTCCTTATATATAATAAGAAATGCTTTCTTGATGGTTTTCTGTATTTTTTAACCATTCAAGGTGTGATGGAATCATAGAGCAAAACTTGAAAAAGTGACAAGGATGCCAAGTCTTCAGGCAGATGTTCGTGATTTTGACCATTGTCAACTTTCATCTCTGGAGAGAGGCAGTGTGCTATAGCGTCTCTGTCCTTGCTGACTCCTGACAGAGGTTTGCTTAGCTAAGTAGCTGACTCCTGAGTAACGCCTGAACGAGGTTGTATGATACAGTGTTTCTGTCGTAACAGACTTCTAATAGAGTAGTATATGCAACAGTTGCAACAGTAGTGTCTCTGATCTTACTGACTCCTGACCAGAAAAAGCTTGCTCAAGTTGTGTCTCTGTCCTGAGGGACTTGGAGTGGGATTTCCATCAGCGGGGGCCGCAAGGTGCGAACTGATCCACACCTACACAAGGATCGCCCGGTGTATTGCCCCGTCACGCACTATAGCACCTGACTGTGAGGAGCGTGACGGATGCTACCGCACTCCTCCCCTTGGTTGGCTTCCTGCGGACACCTATTGTTCAGGTGAGTCTTAGTCTTTGTCGCCGTTTAATCTCATTGTAACGGGTCAGATAGCACTCTCTGTGGAATACTTTCTGAGTTATTCGTTTAACCTGACGGTCTGCAGTAACTATAAGATGCAAAGACACAGTTAGAATAACATACTGATTGGCTACCTGGGGAAACCTATTGTTCAGGTGAGTCTTAGTCTTCGTCAAGGTTTAACCTCATTGTAACGGGTCAAATGCCTCGCTCTCTGGAATAATTTCTGAGTTCTGAGTTTAACTTGACGTTCTGCAGTAACTATACGATGCGAAGACACAGTTTGGATAACATACTGATTGGCTTTCTGTGATTGTCTATTATTCAGGTGAGTCTTTGTCTTCGTCGTCGTTTAACCTCATTGTAACGGGTCAAATGCCTCATTCTCTGGAATAATTTCTGAGTTCTAAGTTTAAGTAGACGTTCTGCAGTAACTATACGATGCAGAGACACAGTTAGAATAACATACTGATTGGCTTTCTGTGATTGTCTATTATTCAGGTGAGGCGTAATCTTCCTCGCCGTTTTACCTCTAAGATGCAAAGACACAGTTTGAATAACGTGCGGATTGGCTTCCTGAGGGTGCTTAGTATTCAGATAAAGCATACACGTCAATAACCTCAATGTAACGGGTCATATGCTGATCTCAACGCAAACACTTTTTGAGTTCTGTGTTCTTCATTTAACCTAACGGTCTCCGGGAACTATGCGATCCGTTTGAATAACATACAGGTATGGTTCTCTGTGGATGTCTATTGTTCAGGTGAGATTTAGTATCTGCCTTCGTTTACTGGCGTGTACACAGCATGATTGGCTTTTTGTCAATGTCTATAGCTCAGATCCCCCCCCCCCCCCCCCTTCGTCACCGTTTAACCGGACGGACGGACTCCAGGTGCCAGATTCTTAGGATGTCGAGAAAATGTTAAAAGCACATGCTGATTTGCTTCTTGTGGATGTAAATGTATTGTTCAAGTGAGCTTTAATCTTTGTTATCGTATTATCTGACGGGTTTTAGGTGCGAAACTCTCAGTTGGTTGGCTTCCTCAAGCGGCTTTATATTGACAATTGTTGAAGCGAGTCTTAGTGTACTATGTATAAACAGCAATGCCCCGATATGAACCACAGCGACCCGAGAGGAAGTTAAATTAACTTTGTTCATTCGTTCCAGCGTCAGTCATCATTTCATCTGATAGCCTTCAGGTGCACAGTTATAAGATGCCTAGACACATTTTGAATTACACGCTGATTACAGCATATGGAGAGTCAAGAGTGCAAGACCAAGTATTTTGTGAGTTATCACGTACAAGTACACGGGTGGGAAGAAAAGATGACACCTTTATGAATTGGCGCATTATTTACACATCGAACAATGAGTATGTAAAACAATTCCATGTTAGGATATAACACTACGGTTCGCATGTCAGATGTGTTCATGGGAAAGTGATCGTACACTAGATGGCTATACAGCAATTAGGTAGTTCTGTGGCAATAGCTTTATTCTGTAGCTTCTCTTCGGCACGTTTTGTTGTATAATTTGGAGAGAGAGAGAGAGAGAGAGAGAGAGAGAGAGAGAGAGAGAGAGAGAGAGAGAGAGAGAGAGAGACAAACAGACAAACAGACAGACAGAGCCAGACAGAGAGAGAGGGAGAGAATATGGAAATGCCAAGAGTCAGACAGACAGAGACAGATAAAGACAGAAACATAATCAGAGAGAGAGAGACAGAGGGAGAGAGAGAAATAGAAAGAGAGAGGGAGAGACAAGAGACAGACAGACAGGCATACAGACAGACAGACAGACAGACAGACACTGAGACAGACAGACAGACAGACAGAAATAGACAGACAAATAAAAAGATCGTTCCCACAAACAGCAAAGATGTTTCGTTGAGACTCAGCAAACTGGTCTTGTTTTCAATGTCTATGCTTACATAACTACGTTTTTCAACGGCATAGCAACTTCACCTGTTCACGGCCGTCACCACAGACGTTTCGTACCCTCCCCGTGAAATATTTACCGTTCAACCAGTTGTCTTCAGGACACAGACACCTAGGAAAAGTGAATGGCGAGACAAGGCGTTTAAAAGCCTGTTGCTCTCATCAACTCTTTACAGAACGTGCTTCTTATCATCACAAGGCAAGGCGAGAAGGTTAAAGGCGCCTTCCTCATGGTGTCAGCGATCATGTTTGCCACAGTAAATCAATGAAGGCTGTTATACTGGCACGGATTAAGAGCATCCTTCAACTTTACACACATACCAACAATCAACATGCTGGTTGCTTCTTGTGCAGAACTAGGATTTGTGGGGGTTAAATTGCTTTTATAACAGATACTTTGCGTTATTTGTTTTATTTTATTTTTTCTCCAAAATGTTAATCAATCAATAAACACGTGATAACAAACTGTGTGTTTTCTGTTTTTACACATACTTTCTCATGTACATGCTTTACCTTAAATCAGAGACAATAAACAATTTGTTTCTAATTTATAAAACGTCAGACTAACGAAATCTCAAAACAACATGATTTCCAAAAATAATTTCCAGTGTTAATCGTGAATCGTTGGTTTTTTAAATGCTTACGCACATCAGCTGCGTTATTACTAAAGCCACACACAAAACAAAAAAAAACCCCAAAAAATCACAGCGTGCACAAAAAGCAGCCAAGCCATTGATTGATATTCAGTATGTGTCCAAGTGAAGATGCTCTTATTTAATGTGAAAGTCTGGGCAGATCTGTGACGGTGAACATTATAAGATGTTTGATGGGTTGTTGACAGACCAGCTTTTTTGTCGTCCGAGGGGGAGCATATCGTCTTTTGTTTCATATTTATTGACCAAGGCCAAAGGCCGCGGTCAATAAATATGAAACAAAAGTCGATATGCCCCCCGAGGACCGACAAAAAAAGCTGGTCTGACAACAAACCACCAAACATCGTTTTTGTCATCATTTTGGTTGTGAGAAAATAAGATAACAATCAACACAGGGAGCCATGCTTTGAAACACGGGTTCCGTGCTGATAACCACACGAGTACCGTTCGGATAACCACTGGCAATCAAAGCTGGCGTGTGAAAGCAACTTTCTGTATTTTTGAGTTCATAAAATGTTGGGATGAATATGTCAGGTTTGAGGATGCACAGTTCTGTTTGTTCATCTCGGTATTCCACTCCCTCGGCTTTCAGTTGTGAGTATTAAGCTTAGTAATCGAATGTGTAAGCTACGTTGAGTCAAAGGTCACAGAAGATTTGCGTCGCAGCGAAGGAAAGAATCGCGATCTTGTTTCCGACTCAGTGCCTCTTTGGTTTTCATTAGACCTGTCAATCTGCTTGCTCGGCTTTGTGAGATGTTTGCATATCTTGTTGCTATTTTCTTTGCTTTTATCATTATTTCTTATTTGTGCTTCGTTTATCGATACAACGTCTTGTGCACGGGTCAAAATGTGTGTGTGTCAGGGGTCAATTGGTTTGACTTGAACTTGACGTTCGTGTTTCTCACACAAAGATACACGCACTCCATGACTTTGTAGGAAGACATGACATATCGGTAGGTTTCATTTGTTTGTGACGAATTTATTGAAGTAGTTTTGTTTTTTGTTTACTTTTGCCAGTTTGCCAGTTGGTTTTTGGAACTTTGCAAAGCAGTGTCTTGTCGTCTGTTTAGGTCTGGGGAAACGCCAATGAAAAGAGCCGAAGAATCCTCGAGCGTTTCTATTGGGTTTGCTTTTGATTATCCATGTAATAGGGCTTCCTGCAACTATGGTAACCGGGGATTTATTCCCCGGGAAACATGAGATTTATTTCCCAGGTGCTTGTGAATGAAAACTCGTGAAAATGATGACAATATTGTATACGTCCACTGACTATTCGAGTTTTACGTCCTCTTGGGACTGACTGGCCTATCTTTGGAGAGGTAGTAAAAGTAATACGCTACGTTCGTGTACACAAAAGGGTGGTACCTTTAAACAAACATCAAAACTGAAATTGCGTCGTTGTGGTTGTCTTGCTGACGTCACCGTACCGTCGATCATGATGAAGAAGCATCAGGGCAAAAGCTCTCAGCGGGAAAAACACTCAGAGGAGTGGAAAAGCGGTGGTTGCTGTTTCATGAATACTGGCATAAATTGAGCATCTTTCAACACACTGTTTTCATTTGGTTGCAGCCTTTGGTTTTTCCCACCCTCTCGTCTTTGTTTTTGCTTCGGGAAAAGTTGGAAGTAGGCATATTTTGTGGGGTGGCACAAGTTCTTAGTTAGTTAGTTAGTTAGTTAGTGTGTGTGTGTGTGTGTGTGTGTGTGTGCCCTGGCAGTATGTCTGTCTGTCTGTCTGTCTGTCTGTCTGTCTGTCTGTCTGTCTGCGTCTGTGTGTATGTGTTTATGTATGTGTTTGTGTGTGTGTGTGTGTGTGTGTGTGTGTGTGTGTGTGTGTGTGTGTGTGTGTGTGTGTGTGTGTGTTTGTGCGAGAGGGAGAGAGAGCGAGGCGGGGAAGGGGTAGAGACAACCAGGCATAACTATAATCTCTTGTTGTTAACTGTAGTATTTGTCTGCATATTACCCAATATTGACGGACTGTGTGATGATATCTTCTGCTATGGTCTGTTAAGACAGTGATATCAAAATCGAGACCGGAGGTCGAGATTTTGATATCACTGTCGAAACAGACCAATAGCAGATGATATCATCACACAGTCAGTCAATGTTAGATATATTGCTAATTCTCTGGACATTTTGTACTTACTGTAAAGAAATTACAAAAGTATTTAATATTTGTCTCAGTTTTGGCTGTTCCATATCCCTCCCTCTGATTATTATTTCTTTTTGTTCGCTCTTTTCTTGTACTTTTCAGTATTTCAAAATGTTTTTTCTTTCAAAAAGTCTTTAGTCACTTGCTCAACTAAATTCTGGAATCATTACATTTTCATATATATTTGTTTGTTTTTAAATTTAGGTGTTTTTGTTTTTGAAGTGGGGAAGCAATAAAGAGGTCGTCGATATCAAAACTGATATCGACGGAAATGTCGTCGATATCACTTTTGCACTGAGCTCAGTTTTGCCCAATTGACCAATGGAAATCCACGTAACATATGAAATAGCAATATTCAGGGTTATTGTTCTAGGCATTTGAAGACAGAAGACAATAAACTCAGTGCCAGTATACTTGGCAGCAAAATATTGTTGCATACGTGAAATTATAACTAAGTTCCTTGTAACCAGTGTTTTGGTATCGGGCCATCTCAAGAGTAAAAAAACAAAAGTCTGTTTATTATCACAGGGAACGCTGCTTTTAGAAGAAATTCAGAGTTTTTATTTCAAATAGATGGAAAACCTTTGTTTTTCAGCGACCATCGCTTCTAGGACTAACACTAATTCGATTTCTCATGCCGCAATACGTCGTCTGAGACAACGCATGCACAGTTATTCGTGGGGCTCTTACAGTTTGTGCCAACCTTTCAGCGAAACAACATACGGATTTTAATTGATTACAGAATGGGACAAAGGAATACAGAAACGACAGTAGTGGGGTTTTTTTGTGGAACTTGTCTGCTGATACTTTATTGAAACAACAAGCTGTTGTCAATTGATTTTAGGAAAGAAAGGAAGAAATAAAGAAAAGACTATGTATGGGGTTTTGTTTATGGAACTTGCACGCTGCCACTTTAGCGAAACAACAAGCAGTTTTTAACTGTATACACACAGAAAGAACAATTAAAGCAATACAAAGAAGACTATAGGATGTCATTTATGGTTGTATTGTCATCGGGAAGGACTTTACAGTTTTGTTTGTGATATTATATCCTGACCCTCTCGCGAAAAAACAAGCGGGTTTGAACTCATTAATGAAAAGAACAAAGGGATAGATAAAGGGTTACATGTTTTCATGTCTGGTTGTATTGTTCCTATAAGGAGACACCAAGCGGGTTTGCATAAAGGACAATAGAAGGTTTCATTTCTAGTTGTATTGTCATCAGAAAGGACTTGTCTGGTTTCAATTGATGACAGAAAAAGACAAAGGGATAAATAGAGGACTATAAGGTTTTATTTTTGGTTTAATTGTCATCTTAAAGGATTTAATGTCTTTTTTGTGGAACAACAAGTTGGTTTTGATTTATTACAGAAGGGGACAAGTTAGAGATAGATAAAGGGCTATATTTGGTTTCATTTCTGGTTGTATTGTTCCTATATGAAGACACCAAGCGGGTTTCAATTGATTTCAGAAAAGGACAAAAGGATACCTAAAGGAATAAAGGGTTTCATTTGTGGTTGTGTTGTCATCAACAAGGACTTGTTTCCTGACCCTTTAAGGGAGAAACAAGCGGGTTTCAATTGATTACAGAAAAAGACAAAGGGATAACTAGAGGACAATATAGGGTTTCATTTGTGGTTGTGTTGTCATCGTGACACAATGGGACGGACAAGGGCCCTGTTTGTCCAGGTTTTGCTCTCCCATGTCTCTCCACTCCAGTGCAACGCAGCCAGTGGCATAAGCTGTGTAACTTGTAGGTATTGATTCCAAGTCCGCCTGGCCTATCTCCAAGCTCAAACTCGCAACATTAAACACCACATTTCCGTCGCTGAGAAAACATCTCTCGTGTTTGAAAGATAGGAGAGATATGATTGATCCTTTATGAGCATTGATTTAGCATTGCCGCTGCCCCTCCCTTTCCCTTCTTGCTAGCATTAGCTTTAACTCGACTGCAGTTTGTTTCAATTCCTCGGCTTTCTTCGACTTGCCTTTCTGTCTTCCCAAAAGTTCTATGTCTCTCCGTCTTGGTCAATGCCTGTCTGTCTGTCTGACTCACTCTCTCTCTCTCTCTCTCTCTCTCTCTCTCTCTCTCTCTCTCTCTCTCTCTCTCTCCAAATTATACAACAAAACATGCAGAAGAGAAGCTACAGAATAAAGCTATTGCCACAGAACTACCTAATTGCTGTATAGTTACCTACAAACGTGTAGGTGTATAACACTAACCTTACACCAGAAGAATGTCTAAACCTGTCAGCCATCTAATGTACGATCACTTTCCCAAGAACACATCTGACATGCGAACAGTAGTGTTATATCCTAACATGGAATTGTTTTACATACTCATTGTTCGATGTGTAATTAATGCGCAAATTCATAAAGGTAAGACAGCAAGAGAGATGAGATTAGAGAAACACAAAGTAAGGCAGCAAGAGAGATGAGATCAGAGAAACACAAAGTAAGGCAGCAAGAGAGATGAGATCAGAGAAACACAAAGTAAGGCAGCAAGGGAGATGAGATCAGAGAGACACAAAGTAAGGCAGCAAGAGAGATGAGATCAGAGAAACACAAAGTAAGGCAGCAAGGGAGATGAGATTAGAGAAACACAAAGTAAGGGAGATGAGATCAGAGAGACACAAAGTAAGGCAGCAAGAGAGATGAGATTAGAGAAACACAAAGTAAGGCAGCAAGGGAGATGAGATTAGAGAAACACAAAGTAAGGCAGCAAGGGAGATGAGATCAGAGAGACACAAGGTAAGACAGCAAGAGAGATGAGATTAGAGAAACACAAAGTAAGGCAGCAAGAGAGATGAGATTAGAGAAACACAAAGTAAGGCAGCAAGAGAGATGAGATTAGAGAAACACAAAGTAAGGCAGCAAGGGAGATGAGATTAGAGAAACACAAAGTAAGGCAGCAAGGGAGATGAGATTAGAGAAACACAAAGTAAGGCAGCAAGAGAGATGAGATTAGAGAAACACAAAGTAAGGCAGCAAGAGAGATGACATTAGAGAAACACAAAGTAAGGCAGACTTTGGTGGAGATTAGCACAGAGCTACAGACAGACAAACACAGAGAAGGGTTTGAAAAAAAGCAAATTAAGATGGGAAAAAAGCGAATTAAGATGGGATGGGAAAAAAGCGAATTAAGATGGGATGGGAAAAAGGCGAATTAAGATGGGAAAAAAGCGAATTAAGATGGGAAAAAAAGCGAATTAAGATGGGATGGGAAAAAAGCGAATTAAGATGGGAAAAAAGCGATTTAAGATGGAAAAAAGCGAATTAAGATGGGATGGGAAAAAAGCGATTTAAGATGGAAAAAAGCGAATTAAGATGGGATGGGAAAAAAGCGAATTAAGATGGGAAAAAAGCGAATTAAGATGGGAAAAAGCGAATTAAGATGGGATGGGAAAAAAGCGAATTAAGATGGGAAAAAAGCGAATTAAGATGGGAAAAAAAGCGAATTAAGATGGGAAAAAGCGAATTAAGATGGGAAAAAAGCGAATTAAGATGGGAAAAAAGCAAATTAAGATGGGATGGGAAAAAAGCGAATTAAGATGGGAAAAAGCGAATTAAGATGGGAAAAAGCGAATTAAGATGGGAAAAAGCGAATTAAGATAGTAAAAACCAAATTAAGATGGGAAAAAAGCGAATTAAGATGGGAAAAAGCGAATTAAGATGGGAAAAAAGCGAATTAAGATGGGGAAAAAGCGAATTAAGATGGGAAAAAAGCAAATTAAGATGGGATGGGAAAAAAGCGAATTAAGATGGGAAAAAGCGAATTAAGATGGGAAAAAGCGAATTAAGATGGGATGGGAAAAAAACGAATTAAGATGGTAAAAACCAAATTAAGATGAAAAAAAGCGAATTAAGATGAAAAAAGCGAATTAAGATGGGAAAAAGCGAATTAAGATGGAAAAAAGCGAATTAAGATGGGATGGGAAAAAAGCGAATTAAGATGGGAAAAAAGCGAATTAAGATGAAAAAAGCGAATTAAGATGGGAAAAAGCGAATTAAGATGGGAAAAAAGCGAATTAAGATGAAAAAAGCGAATTAAGATGGGAAAAAGCGAATTAAGATGGGAAAAAAGCGAATTAAGATGAAAAAAGCGAATTAAGATCGAAAAAGAGACTTTGGTGGAAACAGACAGAGAAATAGAGACAGGCAACAACAGTCAGACAGAGACGGGTTAGAGAGAGCAAATCAAAAGGGCGAGAGACAAAGATGGAATTTTCTAATTTCATTTTCTCGATTATCTTTCAGTTTTTGCTCTGGTGGTGCGTAAAATACCAAAGGATGATTGTGGTTTTGATTGGAAATCGTGGTGAATTGGAGCGGCCGTGGGGACGACAGTTATGGAACATGTGCACCCGACCAGCACAAATAAGCCACGAATTAATCCATCTTGTTTTCAACTGCAATATGAAAACTCGAAAGAGCACGGAATGAAAAGATTCTACAGCGTTCGTCTTTCATTCTGTGGGGACAGTCTTCTTTAGTTTTCCTTATTAGAAACGAGTACAAAGGAAGACAAATGTTTGAGCAGAAGTGAGCGCAACCGTTTACTCTCTCAAAAGATCTGTACCTATTTTGATTTTTCAATTAAAACCAGCTCCACCGCCACACCCTTATCCCGCATCCCCTCAATTGCATTTCGACTTCATGATGCAGAAATCTTATGGAAAAGAAAATCGGTTTGTGACTTACGTCATCCCCAAGGGCTTTCTTGTGGCAGTTCGAACTATTGTAATGATACAGGAATTGCAAGCCATGAGTAGGTATTTACAACTTTCTAACTAATACTTACTATTACTGTTGTTGTTGTTGTTGTTGTTGTTGTTGTTGTTGTTGTTGTTGTTGTTGTTTTGTTGTTGTTGTTGTTGGTTTGTACTACGTTGCAAGCCCCTGGAGTAATTTTGTGATTAGTGCTTTTGTGAACAAGAAACAATTAACAAGTGGCTCTATCCCATCCCCCCCTTTCCCCGTCGCGATATAACCTTGAACGGTTGAAAACGACGTTAAACACCAAATAAAGAATAAAGAAAGTTGTTGTAGTTGTTGTTGTTGTTGTTGTTGTTGTTGTTGTTGTTGTTGTTGTTGTTGTTGTTGTTGTTGTTTGTGTGTGTGTGTTTTTGTGAGTGTTCTTTTTGTGTGCATTTGAAGGCGTCGGTTTCTCAACGGTAGTTGCCGTCTAACTTTCCAATTAGACTTGCAAAAGAAGAATCCAGGTATAGGCCTACTACCTGTACAACTTGTTGTCCGTGGTTAATGTCCTACCTAGGCTTACATGCTACACACGTCATGACGGCTGTAAGACCCTTTGTAAATTCCCCCTGCCCTAATAAACGTGTCACACCGCACGTGGAGAGTCACACGAAGCTTGCGAAACAATAGATTTCTCACGCTCTCATAGTCTGTGTTCGCAATGTATAATACGTATTTGTCGGTGTTCGGGCATATAATGAGACATGTTTTACATTAGTGTTGGGGAGTGTGCTTGTCCGTCAGTTGATGTCTTCTGTCAGCCTTGTTTGTTGTCAAAATGGGTATTCAAGGAACGCACTCTGCATGCATAATTGTGATTCCGTAACAGTTTATTTTTCCTCGGCGTTTGGGTGTTCATGGTCGCGCTACGGTGATGGTTTTGAGTGCCAGTGAGAGAGAGAAAGAGAGAGAGAGAGAGAGAGAGAGAGAGAGAGAGAGAGAGAGAGAGAGAGAGAGAGAGAGAGAGAGGACGGAAGCGAGAGAGAAAGAGAGAGAACGGAAGCGAGAGATAGAGAGAGAAACAAAGAGAGAGACAGACACTGACAGACATTCAGAGACAGCCAGACAGAGAGAGAAATAAAGAGAGAGAGCAAACGCCAGACAGACACACCGACCGACAGGAAATAGGGGGGAGGGAGGTGTCCTTCAAAAAAGCAATTGAGTCTGAAGTTAGTTTCGGTTCAATCAGCAGATTTACTATTTGAATAGTCCCCCACTTCTGCCTCACCACATTCAGCGCCATTTTCTTTTCAAAGTAAGAAAAGGCGACTGAGATTCCGCAAAAAGAAAACCATCACTCCTCCTAGCTAAGCCCGGAACGCACCTACCTATATACCCACCAGGTTGTTTATACAGGCATTACCTCCCTTGCCTGTCTTGTTATTCCCTTCCTTGACATCCATTCACCCCGCGCACAAAATGGCGGATGCGGGCGACTGGCTTTGTGACCGTCGTCTCGTTATGTCCATTACGCCTGATGAGCTTCCTTACTTTTCACAATCACTCCAACTTGATTCAATTTCTGCCAATTGTGCGCCCTCATCTTAAAGTCCAAAGGTCTCCCGTCGATGTTTTTGTAGCACAACAAAAAGGAGGGACATTTGGCCGGGAGAACTTCCTCGCACGAAACAATGAATGTTACGGAAAGAGGAAAAAAAGGGATGGAAGCGAGGATTAAAGGCAGTATGGCCAATAAGTGAAATGGAAAAGAAAATGCGCGCGCGGCCTTCGTGCCGGCTGCGTGAGAAAGCGCAGTCAATTGCGTCGACTTCTCCGATTGGTTAAACTGTTCCGGGATTTTTAAGACGTTTTAGCGTGCTCCTTTGTGTTCTTGCCCGGCTTTGCTCCAGGGCTGCAGAATTAAACAGCATCCTGTGCAATTAACTCACCTGAAATATTGCTTTTTAATAATCATTTAATGCAATATTTTTGTTTGTTTCCATGTTCGTTTTTGTTCTGTCACGTTCAACCACACAAAGGAATATAATAAATTGTATTACAAGAGAACATGGGATGGGTTCAAGAGGTCATTTCCAGTCATTAGAAGAAAAACAAGTCGCGTAAGGCGAAATTACTACATTTAGTCAAGCTGTGGAACTCACAGAATGAAACTGAACGTAGTCCGCCGCTAGTGCAAAACGCAGTGAAAGTGACGAGCCTGTTTGGCGCGGCAGCGGTTGCGCTGTGCCTCTCTTCGTTTTAACTTTCTGAGCGTGTTTTTAATCCAAACATATCATATCTATATGTTTTTGAAATCAGGAACCGACAAGGAATAAGATGAAATAATTTTTGAATCGATTTCGGAAATTTAATTTTGATCATAATTTTTATATTTTTAATTTTCAGAGCTTGTTTTTAATCCAAATATAACATATGTATATGTTTTTGGAATCAGAAAATGACGAAAAATAAGATGAAATTGTTTTTGGATCGTTTAATAAAAATATAATTTTAATTACAAGTTTCCGATTTTTAATGACCAAACTCACTCATTAATTTTTAAGCCACCAAGCTGAAATGCAATACCAAACCCCGGCCTTTGCCAAAATTTCAATCAATTTAATTGAAAAATGAGGGTGTGACAGTGCCGCCTCAACTTTTACAAAAAGCCGGATATGACGTCATCAAAGGTATTTATCGAAAAAAAGAAAAAAACTGTCCGGGGATATCATACCCAGGAACTCTCATGTCAAATTTCATAAAGATCGGTCCAGTAGTTTAGTCTGAATCGCTCTACACACACACACACAGACAGACACACACACACACACACACACACACACACACACACACACACACACACACACACACACACATACACCACGACCCTCGTCCCGATTCCCCCCTCTATGTTAAAACATTTTGTCAAAACTTGACTAAATGTAAAAAGAGAAAAAAAAGAATTGTAGATAATTAGAAAATAACGGGTTTTTCTTGTGCAAAAGGACACAGACTTCCGTGGCGGCAATCGCTGTACATGGTGGAATTTTTCTGAATTATTAATGCAAGAAAAAAACTAACTTTTTAGGTATTATGCCAATGCCAAGTAGCATTACACGCAGCAAAGTTTATTTTCCTCGCTTTTGTTGATAAAGTGCTTGACTTTTCCGATTAAAAAAAAAAGTGAAATCTACATGTTAAAAAGAAAATCAAGCCTACAGGAACCAAATGCGCAAGAAAAAAAGTTTCTGTAAAGTATCAAAAGGGACCGGTACATTTTAGCATTGGGAATTTTTTCTCTTCTTTTTTTTTCTCGCGAGAACTGAACCTTCGAGAAAGAAAAGTCCAGCAAGAGCATCCAAAGTGCAAGTAAACGACACGAAATTAGCTTCAACTATCTGCCAGGCGTACCAAACATGCAGCGAAACAGCCCAGCACTCCTGTCGCCAGCCCCAAAACAATGAATTCCACTTGCATCTCCCACTTCCGGAAGGCGGATCAACAAACAGAAATATTCCACACACATGCCTGGCCAAATCCCTCCTCTGTTTTCGCATAAAACCTGTGCCTGCGTTGTTTGTGTGTCGCCTCTCCTTCCGTCTGTTGTGCAAGGGGAATCACTGGTGGTGTATGAAATATGGTCGTGAACTATTGTCTTCCTTTTTCGATATGTAATGTCATTCAATATATTGTTCTGATAATATTATATTGTGGTCCTTTTCAATATTGATAGGTCGTTGTAAATATGGTTATCACATATTGTGTTCTTTTTCAATATTAAATGACTGTCATTTTGAATATCGTCCATGGTCCTTTTCAACATTGAAGGTCATTGTAAATATCATCCTGAAATATTGTGGTCCTTTTCAATATTAAATATGAAGAAAAACACTGATGTAGCATGAAATAATAATATGGTCGTAAAATACTGCACCCTTTTTCAGTGGTATTTATCAGCTGTCAGTCAGGGGAAACCTTTGTGTGACGATCAACTATTGTGTTCCTTTTCAATACTAATTACGAGGGGACGTACTGGGGGTTCATGAACTCTGGTCGCGATGTAGTGTAATTCTTTTCAATGAGATTCAATAAGTGTAAAGAGAAACACCTGTCCGCCGTGAAATATAACTGAGGAATAGTGTCTTCCTTTCAGGTTGAACAGTTGTGTGTCCGTTGTGTTTTATTGTATCGGTGGTAAACACTAACATTAATGCCAAGAAAGTAATGGACATTCCCGTAGTGGCAATACTTGTAATATGCGCAATAACACCAACTGTCTAATACAGCTGTAAAAAAAAGTCCCGATATGGGAAAGTATCAACAAATGAAACATACAAACAAACGAATTACTAATACAAACAGACAATGAGACAGACAAAAAGAAGCTACCTTGGAGCAGTTACACTAGCTGTCTAATACGCAGCAGACAGGCTATTGGAAAGTCCAGAAATGCAGAACTAACATCAAGCCATAGACACACAGACAGACCGTGAGACAGACAGACAAAAAGACAAAAAGAAGCTTGCTAGCAGCAATGACACCAGCTGTCTAATGCCCGGCAAAAACTGTGGGAAGGCCACACAGCAGTAACACCAAGTCAAACAGAGCGGGGGGCATTATGCGCCCGTTAAGGAATGGCAGGGTGTTGACGGACAAATAATACATCATATGGAGCAAACGCGGCCAAGGGTTCGGGCCAGCATCCTCCCAGCTTTCGCGGCCATCCCAACACTGATTGGACGTACGGGGGATTTGGGAGGGTACAGCATGCACGGGGCAGGGATGTGGGAGGCCGTATTTGGGGGATAAGATGGTGTGGTGAAGGGGCGGGGGTAGGGGGTGTTGTGGTCCGAAGAGAAGATTATTGTATGCTTTGCTTTGGACACAGAGCCGTGTCGCAGGTCCATAAGAAAGGACAAAGCGACCTCTGCCGGACCCCCTGTGGGTCACTCGATTACTTTTTCCTCCTCATATCCACTTTCCTTCTTTTCTCAGCTCCCTTACCTTTCCCTCCACTCCACCCCCTCCCCCTCGCCCCACTTCTGCGTCCTCCCTCTCTATCCTTCCCCCATCCATCCCACCACGTTCGTGTGGGTCCCTTTTTCCATATCGACACCTGCTGGCAACCAGCCTCAATCTCTCCCACTCTCGGCATGGATATTGACCAATCTTCATATTTTGTTCTGTCTGAGCGAAGAACTCCCTTCCTTCCTCAGCCCCCCCCCCCTCCCCCCTCACTTCACATCTCAGGTGATTGTCGCTCGTTCTCATGTCGAGCCTCACCTGGGGAAAAAGGGTTTCTGTGCAAGCCGTGTCTTTGCGATCAATGGTCCATTGACGGGAGGAAGAGAGGCTTGCTATTACGGCCCACAAACCTGTAATCGCGCAGTGGAATGAGCTGGGAGTGGGGTACTGACGAGACTCGAGTGTGCAGTGCTCTGCTTGGCGAGCTGGGATCGTATCGAGCTTTGCTGCCGTCTTCAATGGAGCTGGCTTTGATTTAATGCGTACTTCGCTGCTGGTTGGAGCGGCGTCAAAACAACGATTCTTGGGGTCGCTCTCTCTCTCTCAATGTCGTGTTTGTGATTTGCACTGCGCCACTGTGGTGGATGTTGATAATGCTACTGTGTGACTCGCACCCCAGGGTTGTATACTATTGTGTCACTGGCACCATTTCACTGTGATTTTCTACTATTAATTGTTTTGCTGGGACTATGCAACTTTTATTCAAGACATCTTACCTTCTCTTGGGATTTACCAAAGAAATTGGCGGTGAGTTTGACACGATTCTTAAATGTACTATTTGAAAGAGAGAGAGGGGGGTTGAGTGGGAGAGAGAGAGAGAGACAGAGAGAGAGAGAGACAGAGAGAGAGAGAGACAGACAGAGAGAGAGAGACAGAGAGAGACAGAGAGAGACAGAGAGACAGAGAGCGAGAGAGAGAGAGACAGAGACAGAGATAGAGACAGAGAGACAGAGAGAGAGAGATAGAGAGAGAGACAGACAGAGATAGAGAGAGAGACAGACAGAGACAGACAGACAGACAGACAGAGCCAGAGAGAGAGACAGACAGACAGGAACAGACAGAGAGAGAGACTGACAGACGGACAGAGAGAGAGAGAGAGAGAGAGAGAGACAAAGCGAGACAAAGCGAGACAGAGAGAGACAGAGCGAGACAGAGACACACAGAGAGAGAGAGAGACAGACAGACAGACAGACAGACACAGACAGAGAGAGAGAGATTTGAAAATATGTCTGACAATATCCAAACTACTCTTATGTGTCTTGTACAATATTCATTGACAATTAATGTCGTTCTTGACATAATAACATATGCGTTTCTTTGGTATTTTTCATTGATAATTATGCGTTTGTGCTGTTCGTAAAAACTTTTCATTGGGATATACCGTTGCTTCGGTTTCTCTGATTTAAAATCACAAAACTCCTTTGTGTGTCTGGACGTCACCTGATCTGCCACAGTGGTTGGTTATCAGAGGGCCTTATCTTCGGTCTCTGTCCTAATACCTGCAGATATACAACCTTTTGGCAGACAACCACGCCGATATTCAGTTCCCTGTCAAAGATAGCAGGATTTTCTCTGAGAATATTAACCGATTAGTCTTCTTTATAAGCTTGACCATCTTCTCTCGCTTTCCGGCCTTGGGCATTTCTGATGCGATCTCCTCCACAAAACTGCATTTAGAAAATTGTCTCTATCGGACGTTGGACCCTTAAGCATCGATTAATCTGTCAGTCGTCCTTCATGAAAATCATCGGCCTGATGAATACCGAACGACAAATATCACTCGGCCATCGTCCAGTAATCCGCTGACCACGACAGCGAGACATTCAGATATTGTCCTCACAGAGTTGCACTGCTGCTTAGCCGGGTCACGTCAGGCTGCGGCCAGATTTGCCCAAATTAAGCGGAAATGATGTAGAGCGAAGAACACGTGACTAGCCGCCGCAGTGCATGACGGGAGAAGAGTAGGAGCCAGATAAGCTTGGAGGGGTCTCTATGGGCGCCAAATTGCAAATGCGTGTCGGGGAGAGACGGGCGGTAATCGCGTCGGATTAAAGAATCGATTATGGAAACCCCCGTTGATTGTTTCTGCGGGGTTCATTGCTTCGCTGTGAAAACAGCCCCGTGTTTGTTGCGTTTAGCTTTTTATTGGGTTCCAGTGGGTTTTATTGCGATCGTGAGAGTTTGTGCGTGACATGTCTGGCCGCGGCTCGATAGCGTTGTGAATGGGGTGTGAGTGGAAGAGTTGATTGCTGCTTCACGCATGGCTGCCTATAAAAGCCAAGGATCAACAGCAGGCGGAAGTGCCGCTGCCGCTGTTAACAATGCCCTGCGCAAACAGTCTGCCACACGCTCTTTCACCGCTGTGGGATTAATGTCCATACATGGCTTTCATCGGGGCTAGCTGGATCATTTCTCATACTTGCCTCAATCACATGACGTCACCGTGCTTCTCAGGTGAATTTTCTTTGACGGTACAATTCTGCGAATTTTCTGCGGGGTTTTGTCCCCTGCCTTTTATTGTAACTGATGGTGGCGACGATGTGAAGCCTTATAGGGGACGCTGACTTGTTACAATGGTGCATTTAGAGCGACAGGTGTGTTTTTGTGCTTGTATAACTGACTTTTTATTGCTTTGATTCTATTTTTGTTGGGGCTGTACGGATTTATTGTCAATGTTTTCTGACGTGACATTACACCGACCCTAACATTATTTTGTTATTTTTCTAACCAGCTCAAACAGGTTTCACCAGGCTGTTGTCAATTTAACGCTGTCGAAAAAAAAGCGATGAATTTTAAACCAAAAAAATGAATCCTTTCAAACACAGAAACAAAGGCGACAACAAGTAAATATAGAAATGCCTTGAAAGCCGAACATCAGCACGTCTGTTGGAGTCCAAACACTACTGACACTTAGGTCGCTCGAGCAGCAATTCTCGCAGGAACACTCACAATGCAGTTCTCGACTTCTGACAAGTATCCCCCGGAGCATATCACGCATAGCCGCTGTACCGTAGTGCACTACACAGTTAAGTGGATGCTTTCAAATTCCACTGTGTTGTTTATCGATTTGTTAATTACGACAAATGCACCCGCCTGGTGACAAAAAAATCGCACCACATAGAATACATTGTGTGTGAATAGCTTGGGAATAACGGAGCTAATAAAATAAGTGACACGGTGCGCATCCTTTGAACAGAGACACAATTTTGCGCGTCAAGCTCACGTCAACGCAGGTCGAGTATCAACGAAGCGTTCAGTGAAAAAGTAGTTGAATAAAGACAAACACGGTTCAACGGCTTGGAAACAGATGTTAGTTGCCAGCACGAGCATACCTATTGTATCACTAAAGCTGTCAACCAAAATAGAGCAATTGATGAACTGAACATTATCTGAAAAGAATCCAACCAGAATAACCTTTTGTTATTGTTCAATTTGACTTTCTGCCTTGCTTACCCTTTATGCAGAACGTACTAAGACAGAAAATGCAGAAGAAAGATACAAAGAAAAGACAAATAGGAGAGACCAAAGCATAACAAGTCGCGTAAGGCGAAAATACAATATTTAGTCAAGTAGCTGTCGAACTCACAGAATGAAACTGAACGCAATGCCATTTTTCAGCAAGACCGTATACTCGTAGCATCGTCAGTCCACCGCTCATGGCAAAGGCAGTGAAATTGACAAGAAGAGCGGGGTAGTAGTTGCGCTAAGAAGGATATAGCTCAGTTGGTAGCGCGCTGGATTTGTATTCAGTTGGCCGCTGTCAGCGTGAGTTCGATCCCAGGTTCGGCGGAAATTTATTTCACAGAGTCAACTTTGTGTGCAGACTCTCTTCGGTGTCCGAACCTCCCCCCGTGTACACTACATTGGGTGTGCACGTTAAAGATCCCACGATTGACAAAAGGGTCCTTCCTGGCAAAATTGCTTAGGCACAGTTAATAATTGTCTACCTATACCCGTGTGACTTGGAATAATAGGCCGTGAAAAGTAAATATGCGCCGAAATGGCTGCAATCTACTGGCCGTATACAATTTCATCTCACACGGCATCACTGCAGAGCGCCTAGAACTGTACCCACGGAATATGCGCGATATAAGACTCATTGATTGATTGATTGATTGATTGATAGCACGCTTTTCTGTACCTCTCTTCGTTTTAACTTTCTGAGCGTGTTTTTAATCCAAACATATCATATCTATATGTTTTTGGAATCAGGAACCGACAAGGAATAAGATGAAAGTGTTTTTAAATTGATTTCGACAATTTAATTTTGATAATAATTTTTATATATTTAATTTTCAGAGCTTGTTTTTAATCCAAATATAACATATTTATATGTTTTTGGAATCAGCAAATGATGGAGAATAAGATGAACGTAAATTGGGATCGTTTTATAAATTATTATTTTTTTTTACAATTTTCAGATTTTTAATGACCAAAGTCATTAATTAATTTTTAAGCCACCAAGCTGAAATGCAATACCGAAGTCCGGCCTTTGTCGAAGATTACTTGACCAAAATTTCAACCAATTTAGTTGAAAAATGAGGGCGTGACAGTGCCGCCTCAACTTTCACGAAAAGCCGGATATGACGTCATCAAAGACATTTATAAAAAAAATGAAAAAAACGTTCGGGGATTTCATACCCAGGAACTCTCATGTCAAATTTCATAAAGATCGGTCCAGTAGTTTAGTCTGAATCGCTCTACACACACACACAGATACACACACGCACATACACCACGACCCTCGTTTCGATTCCCCCTCGATGTTAAAATTTAGTCAAAACTTGACTAAATGTAATAATAATAATAATAATGGAAACTTATAGAGCGCTTACCTAGAAGCTCTAAGCGCTTTACAATGACATTGCTATACACATGTACAAAACCAAAATACAGCATTAAGACACAAAAAGAACAGGAGTACAAAAGCAAATTCATCGTTGAAGTCCATGCAGTCACAATAATACAAACCCACGCGTGCGCACGCACATACGCGTGCGCATACACACACACATGCTATCAACACACACATGCACAGATACACACGGACACACGTTCACACACACACACACACACACACACACACACACACACACACACACACACGCACACACACACACACACACGCATACAGACAGGCGCACACACATACATACAACACACACACATACACATGCACTCACACATGAATACTAATATACCTACACAATCTGCATACATGGCGTACACACACAAAAAAGCCGCAGATATAATCACAAAACCAAGCTCGTGCTTATGCACATCCATTTATCTAACTAGATAAACCGATTTGCAGTTTGCACAAGGAAAAGAGAAAAAAAGTAGCAGCACACGATTTCCAGATCACTGGCTGCTGCAGGGGTCACCAGACAGTTTGGGAGTTACTGGTTAGTCTAGAAAATGCTGTGTGAACAGGTGCGTTTTCAGATTTGATCTAAAAGAAGAATAGGATGGACTATGTCTGACAGAATAAGGAAGGGAGTTCCATGTTTTAACAGCAGCAAATGAAAATGCGCGTTGTCCATGTACTTTTCTTTTTTTTGTTGGAATTCGGAACATTCGAGTGTCAGCGGCAGAGCGCAGCGATCTGGAAGGGACGTACAGGTTTACGAGTTCAGACAGATATGAAGGTGCAGAACCAGTGATGATTTTAAAACAGAGACACGAGCTTTTGTACTTAATTCTTTGATTGACCGGAAGCCAGTGCAGATATTTCAAAAGGGGAGTACAAGGTTGCTTCTTGGAGGATTTACAAATTAATCTTGCAGCTGAATGTTGAACCCTTTGCAGTGGTTGGATGATAGTCTGGGGGCTACCGATTAGTACTGAATTACAAAAGTCTATTCTAGATAGCACACACGAAGAAATTAGTGTTTTGGTGGCCTCTTCAGTCAGACAAGAGCGGACTGAACTAATCCTTTTCAACTCAATGTATGCGGCCTGGCAGGTTTTGGTGACATGCTGTTTCATAGTCAGATCGCGGTCAATAATGACGCCAAGATCGCGGACTTTATCTGCAAAATCAATGCTAACAGAAGCAGAAGACATCTTGACATGGCTTTTAGTGTCTTGTCCAAATTACCCGTATGTTATACGTCATAAGTGCATGGCCAGTGCAAATCACTTGTGAGCAATTAACCGTCAGTTTAAGTAGAGAGCTTGTACTTAGTGACACGCAGCAAAGATGACACTGTTCCTCCACAGTCCTGAAAGCTAAGAGAGCATCTGCAACAACACAGACTGATCGAAGCTCGTATTTTTACTGAGATGTAGATGCTTGCACTTGACGATTCAAGTCAATATTGTTTCATGTCTGCCGCTTTCCGCTGCAAAAGTTCGTCGGTGCACTTATCTTTTTATATTTAGTCAAGTTTTGACTAAATATTTTAACATCGAGGGGGAATCGAAACGAGGGTCGTGGTGTATGTGCGTGTGTCTGTGTGTCTGTGGGTGTGTGTGTGTGTGTGTGTAGAGCGATTCAGACTAAACTACTGGACCGATCTTTATGAAATTTGACATGAGAGTTCCTGGGTATGAAATCCCCGAACGTTTTTTTCATTTTTTTTATAAATGTCTTTGATGACGTCATATCCGGCTTTTCGTGAAAGTTGAGGCGGCACTGTCACGCCCTCATTTTTCAACCAAATTGGTTGAAATTTTGGTCAAGTAATCTTCGACAAAGCCCGGATTTCGGTATTGCATTTCAGCTTGGTGGCTTAAAAATTGATTAATGACTTTGGTCATTAAAAATCTGAAAATTGTAAAAAAAATAAAAATTTATAAAACGATCCAAATTTACGTTTATCTTATTCTCCATCATTTGCTGATTCCAAAAACATATAAATATGTTATATTCGGATTAAAAACAAGCTCTGAAAATTAAATATATAAAAATTATTATCAAAATTTTTTTTTCGAAATAAATTTAAAAACACTTTTATCTTATTCCTTGTCGGTTCCTGATTCCAAAAATATATAGATATGATATGTTTGGATTAAAAACACGCTCAGAAAGTTAAAACGAAGAGAGGTACAGAAAAGCGTGCTATCCTTCTCAGCGCAACGAATACCCCGCTCTTCTTGTCAATTCCACAGGCACTGCCTTTGCCACGGGCGGTGGAGTGACGATGCTACGAGTATACGGTCTTGCTGCGTTGCGTTGCGTTCAGTTTCATTCTGTGAGTTCGACAGCTACTTGACGAAATATTGTATTTTCGCCTTACGCGACTTGTTTACATTTAGTCAAGTTTTGACTAAATGTTTTAACATAGAGGGGGAATCGAGACGAGGGTCGTGGTGTATGTGTGTGTGTGTGTGTGTGTGTGTGTGTGTGTGTGTGTGTGTGTGTGTGTGTGTGTGTGTGTGTGTGTGTGTGTGTCTGTGCGTGTGTGTGTGTGTGTTGAGCGATTCAGAGTAAACTACTTGACCGATCTTTATGACATTTTACATGAGAGTTCCTGGGTATGATATCCCCAGACATATTTTTCATTTTTTCGATGAATGTCTTTTATGACGTCATATCCGGCTTTTTGTAAAAGTTGAGGCGGCACTGTCACACCTTCATTTTTCAATCAAATTGATTGAAATTTTGGCCAAGCAATCTTCGACGAAGGCCGGACTTTGGTATTGCATTTCAGCATGGAGGCTTAAAAATTAATCTATGACTTTGGTCATTAAAAATCTGAAAATTGTAATTAAAATTATTGTTTTATAAAACGATCTAAAATTACTGTTATCTTATTCTTCATCATGTTCTGATTTCAAAAACATATAAATATGTTATATTCGGATTAAAAACAAGCTCTGAAAATTAAAAATATAAAAATTATGATTAAAATTAAATTACTGAAATCGTTTTAAAAACCACCACAATGCTGATTCCTTAGCGCGGTGTGGTGGTTTGAGTGCCTCGGAGAGCTATGCCAGCGGGAGTGTAAACTCCTGGTAGGGCCACCCAAGCTGAACAGGTCAAAGGGTAGAGGTCGGAGTAATTCAGCCACCTCTCCCCGAGGCTAATGGGGTATGAGAAGGATCACTCAGACAAAAAACCAAGGACGGGGGACGTTCTGCAGCCATAGACGGCAAGTCTCCTACGACAAGGAAAAGTCGGAGAAGAAACCACTGCTGAAGACGGATGCGCTGGGCCAAATTGCAAAGTGCGCGTAACGACAGTGCAACGCATTTCACTCCCATGATGGACAACGACGAAAACAATTTCATCTTATTCCTTGTCGGTTCCTGATTCCAAAAACATATAGATATGATATGTTTGGATTAAAAATACGCTCAGAAAGTTCAAACGAAGAGAGGTACAGTTAAGCGTGCTATGCAGCACAGCGCAACCGCTACCGCGCTAAACAGGCTCGTCACTTTCACTGCCTTTTGCACTAGCGGCGGACTACGGTCATTGTGAAAAAAATGCAGTGCGTTCAGTTTCATTCTGTGAGTTCCACAGCTTGACTAAATGTAGTAATTTCGCCTTACGCGACTTGTTTCTTCTTTTTTCCGTTATATCACGTGTTGTTCGATGGCTGTTTTATCTGCAATGTCTTCTCAAAGATGCAATATTTGTCAACAGGAATTTGGAACATCTTTTATTTGTTTTCAAAACTTAAACAGGAGAATGTCTACGCTATTTCAGCCTTTAAAATGAAATATGTGAGGGTATAAACCCCTCATTTTTCTTAGGTATGACAACAAGTAAAAGGGAGAATGGGAATGATAATTTCGCACGTGTTCGTTTGTTTTTAAAAACGTGAACATTAGTAAATAATTCAACAGCCGTAACAACAGTACTCAAGTCCGGAACAAATATTTCCTCCGAAGGAGATAAAAGGTTCAAGAGCTGTTGAGAGTCGTCAGTCGATGAGAAACAACAGCAAACACCACAGGCACAGTCAACAGTGCTTCGCGCTCTTCTTACACACATTTCTTCCTCCTTCAACGAAGGAACACTTAAAGCGTTATGTTTTATCAGACGACAGACAAGGGCAAGCAAAGAGCGGAAAACAATTTTCACGTTGAGAAAACTTTAATCAATGGTGGATTCCAATTACGATTGTGCACGCCACTCGTGCACGCCCATCGACCGACAAGACATTTCCTTCCCATTTTCTTCTGTTGTTTCTGTCATCTCATAAAGCCCCCAACATTTTTCGCCTGACAAAATTCTAGGTTTTATATTTCTAGCGCTCACGTGTGGACAAAAAATGTTTTCCGTACATCAAAGGTTGTGGAGGAAGATGGTGCGCCGAAGAGCTTCTACTCCACCCGCTAATGAAAAGAACAAAGACACGGTGTGGCAAAATCACTGGCAAGAAAATCGAAGAGAGAGACAAGGAAAGCTTCTTGCTGTATCATGCAGCTTCTTTTTGTCGGAGACGTGAACAGTAATAGTACGTGCGTCGATCGTACAGTGCTGTCATGGTTTTCTCGGTCTCTCAGTGATTTTCTCTGTTCGATAAGAGAACAGGGTTTCATTATGCTGTTTATTTTGATACCCTGTCTCTGTCTGTCTGTCTGTCTGTCTGTCTGTCTGTCTGTCTCTCTCTCTCTCTCTCTCTCTCTCTCTCTCTCTCTCTCTCTCTCTCTCTCTCTCTCTCTTGTAATAAATTGTTATGGAAAGGAGGACAGGAGCACATTCTTGATGTATCGTCTTCTCCTTCTATTGTTAATATTATTTTCATTGAAATCCAAATCTGTGTTGCTAGTCGTCTTATGAAGAAACTTGACTTTAAAAAGCATGGCTTTAACCAGGTGTTTCGAGCAAAACAGAAAACGACAACCTTCTTACAGTGTATCATACTTTACTGAAACTCTTATTTTGTAGAGCGTTACATACCACACCTAAAACAATTCCAGTCCGTAAAAGTAGTACGTTTCACTGTTTCTATACCAAGCATGGCGCACTGTTTAACTTGAAACAGATAAGAACTTATCGTTTCAAACCAAACAAGAGTACTGGATATCCTTACAGTACAATTGAAAGTTATACAAATTTAAACAAAAGTGAACACATCAGTAACCAGGTTATATTTTTCTTTTTCAGTATTTCGGCAAAATGCCTTCTTCAGGATGTTATTATGAAAGTATGGAAAATCATGTATAATAATGATTTGCCAAAAAAATGTTGCCCATTTTAGACTGCCGAGGAGCGTTATCAGTGCATTATGCCAATTCCAGGACTAAATCTAATTCACTGCGATAAGGGGAACCGCCGGTCACACCCTCGCAGTGAAATAAAGAAAAAAAGAAAACCGACACTGGCCCACACAGTTTCACTCTTTCTAATTCCCGCCTGCGAAGATTAGATGTTGTTTGCCCAAGAATTTATCAAGGAAATTCCGGTTTCCAATTTTCCAGTTCTTCATTACGGCCACAATGGAAGGAACGAAGCGAGAAAGAAGAGCGAGATTAATTCAAAGTCCGCATGACCGGATACACAAACATGTAGCAAAGGGGAATAACTGTTGGTCGGGGCCACGGGAGTCCTCGGTAGCTTTAAAGGGGTAACGTTGCGGAATGCGCCACTGGGATGTTAACGCGATTTGGATTGGTTGGTGACGCGCCATGTTGGGTAACGACCAATGAAAACACGTCTTTGACAGGTTGATTGCCACCTGGGATGACGGCAGGTCTTTTGTGGGTGTGAAAGGATCGGGATTACAATTCCCTGCACGAGGAGTCACTGATTGGCTCACCGAGTGCCGCGATTGTTCCCTCGGGAATACAAGGACAATAAACACCATCAAAGACTCGCCAAGTTACTTGTTTCACTCACTGCATACAGCTCAGGGAACCCCTATTGTGTTGTACGGCATTCTCTGCTTCATTAACAGTGCCTATGCACTTTGGACAAATGACTATTGCATTAGTCCAGTCATTCTGTACTAGTTATCATTTTGTCTTTTGCTTTGCATTTTAACATTTATATCTTCTCGTGGACTATCAAAGAAGGCCTCTTTGTTTTTAACCACTGGGTGCATTGTTCCTTGTCAAATTTGTTTACTCTCCCCTTCTAGGTATTATCGCAACTATAATTATGCGAATGATATACGTGTTACTCCATGCATGATGGGCTGGGTTCTTGGGCGAGCTACACGTTTCTGCAATAATGTCTCCACTGGCTTAAAACGGTGATCACAGTTTATCCCAAAAAATAAGTACACGAAATGTTCACAGAACCGCTCTGAAAGCTTAAGCTTTCCCCGACAAAGAAAAATATTGGTTTTGTGTACTGTGGGGCTTGAATACAGTCGTGGACATGATTTTCCGAGAGCTTACATTTGACCACAAAGCGAGTTCCAGTTGTAATCATGGTAGAGAGTACTCACAGTTTTCTTGACCTAAACCAACATTGACCGGTATCAACTACTCCGGCTCCTGTTAAAATCGCCCCACTCCCCATTTAATCTTCATAGTGCCTGAAGAGATTTGTACTGGAACTAGTTACACATTCGCTTACGACAACATCCACCGATACCCTGTCGCGCTTTGTTCAGTTGGTTTTCGACCAGTTTCTCTGCAAAACATATTGTGCTCGAGAAGTCTGTGTATGCAAAAATGTGCTGGTTTCGTAAACGAAAAAAATCTACAACTTCATAATTATGAAACCTGTGTATCCATTGGTCAAATGTGGACGTTGTTCTTGACTCTTCTTTCACGCGACGTTTGTGAAGTTGCACACGGTCTTATACGCAAGAACTTCAGCAGAGGCCATTTTATTATATGATTTTTAGAGAAACATTTTTCAATCTTTAACGATTTTAACCATTTTAGTAATCGAGTCCAATCTGTGAGCCCCACCTCCACCTTCATTTCTTGTCCTTTCTCCCTCCCCCTCCAAGGAACGTGAAGTGCCCGAGGCCACAACCTTGCAGATTAGAAATGATGGAGAGAGGCTCCGGGAGCACCCCACCCCCACAATTTCATTTAGAAGCAAAACATTTTTGAAAGAAAAGCGGAGAACCCGTGAGATCAAAATGTGAAAAGACTGGAATCGAGCGCCGGGAGGGAAGGAGGCATAACACGGGCAGGTTCCATGGAATTAATGAAACATCCCCAGCAGATTCATTGCATGTGATCCACAAGTGCTGTCCCCGTGTAGGGCTGGAAACTGAGCAGCTGTTAACGTGATGGAATCATTCTGCTGCAACTTGCCGCCATCTCATTGGACAAGGTGTTCATTTATCTGTCTCTCCTTCTCCAAAGAGTTCACACGTTCTTGGAGCAAAATCTGGCATCGTTCATCATTAGCGAGGGACAATTTTTGCTTGTCAACCGGCAATCACATTTTCTCTGGGCAGTCATCAGTTCATGCCTTGCAGTAGAATAGTGTTCTGCTCCAAATGTCTCGATTCTTTTGATGTTCCTGTTGCATTTCTCATAATACTGGACAGTGTAATCTTCCAAACTCAACGTTGACGTACAATTACTGTGATATAGTCCTTCTCGAGGGGTGGATTCTGACGGTATTTGTCATACAAGTTGCCCCTCGTGTCATCAACAGGTAGCGCGTTGCTTGTCCCATTCGACCACAGGTAACGCTGTTTTCTTTCGCCACGCTTGACCTGGGAGCCACTAGAGCAGGGACTGAGGTGGACGCTTTGGACAGCGAGTCCAGTGTTTTGATAGGCACAGGGCAGTCAGCAAATGGCCTTGGGAGCGGAACAACACCGTGTTGATGTTAGGGATAATAGCTGGAGACTCGCTTGAGCTTGGGGCAGCTTGGGCACAAGTACCCGCTGAAAGGAATGCCGAATCGAAGTTGCGGACCTGAGACTATCAGTGTGCAGCGGCTCGGAACTGCACGATTCACCGTGTAACCGTCGCTGTGAACAGGGAGGAAATGAAATCGTCACCGTGACTGTGACTGACGTTGTCCTGTACGTAACGTGTTTCAATGCGCGCTTCAGGAAATGACACTGGATTGTGACAGTGTTGTGACAGTTTCACGCAGGTAACTTGTGACAGTGTAGACCTCAGGTACCGGACTCTCTACAGACAGGTGTAGCAGTTTGGCTGTGTGTAACGTTTGGAACTGTAAAAGTTGAGAAACGAAGAGGATGTTAGGGTGTTGATGTGGTGTTTGTGAACTACAGTGTAGCACAGTGCGCAGTACTGTCGTGAGTCACGCCAAACAGAGGGCGTCCTCAGTATAGGTGTTGAACACACTGACAATCACAGGTGCGTGGGTGTCTTCCTTATTTTATAGTTGTGGGTTTGGTATAACAGGAGAGGAGTGTGCGCTACTAGATTCCTTACTTCTGACAAATAAACAGACGGCAGCACAGGTTCTCTTCTCCAAGGTAAGGAGTTTGTGTTGTACTTGGAGAGTAATTTACAGCCAATGTCCAGAAAGGTGTACTTGACTGGCTGTCACATTTATGCATCTCCGTTTTGACATTTAGAACGATTGTTTTCTTGACGTGAAGGAGATTTTTGTGGTCGAAGTCGCGGACGGTGACATTTTAGCTTGTTTTGGTTTTGTGTTTTGTTAAAGTGTCTGTATTTGTTTCTATTTCGTATTCCTGGTATTTTTTTTTTTTTTTTTTTTTTTTTTTTTTTTTTTTCAACTCAACTCAAATTTTATTGGCTTCAATTTTCACATAGAAAAATTTGTCTTGCGCTTGGGATTAAGACATAGGCAGAAAGTAAGAGTATAACATATAAAAACAGCATTCATATCACATTTCATGTATCACACACAGTAATCACTAGTATAGGCCTAGGCCTACAGATATCACATTGTCCCTGTATCACACATGCAAATAAATAGTATCACATTTTCCACGTATCACACACAATATATACATTACATAACATACAGCAAGTTTCCATCTCCCGCGCCCCCCCCCCCCCTCCCACACATACATATCCTCGCATATCATATTTCAGTCATTTCCCATTCTCTCACACTTCCAGTCAAAAATAAAACTGTGAAATACTGTGAAAATGGATGTTATTTTAATTAATTAGGTTCAGTACAACACAAAACAAAGAAAAATATTATACGCAGTGGGGTTTTCCATAGAAAATCAAGCGAAACGAAAGTTGCCATCAAAACGTGAAAATCTATCAAACAAACTTGATGCAAGCCTGACTCCAGAAAGAAGACAGCAAACCACTAATAGTAAATGGTTTAAATAAACTTCAAACATATAACAGATATTCACTACAAAGTTACTTGTCTTGGGCTGTCTATATGTTTGCATGATGCTGTCCTCGATCCGAACGCGAGTTTTACCTAAATTGGCCAGGAAAATGGTTTTTGTTCACATATTAAGGTCTCCATAGACTAACAAAAGTCAAATTTTTTGAAAGTGTATTTATGTGTGTACAAGATAAAAACAGATAAATACTTCTTTATCAATTGTTTAATGGCAGAAATCAACTTATAGTATATATACCCCCTAATTTCGAAAACAACAAGAAAAGCCAAGATACCTAGAGTGTTCTGGAAGTCCTTAGACTCCAAGCTCCTGGTAATGCCTCATGATATTTACAATGAAGTATGCATACGGCAACCTTTCATCGGCGATGACACAAATGTTCATGTATCTCAAAGTTTCCTCTTCAAAGAAAACAGCTCTTGATGAACACTACCCGTCCATGTATATTTGCCTGTCATGGAGCTCCCAAAAAGGGAGTTTACAACAATGATGTATACACATCTCTAAAAGGATTGTTACGTTTCTAACAGCTACTGAATATTGTGGGAATTTTGGGGGAAGAAGGCTGCTTCCAAAACGAGTACTTACAACTGGTACAATGAATTTAAATCGGGTAGACACGTCTTCAAAGATGACACCCGGCCAGACCGACAGTTGAATGCTGTTACTGCAACAAACGTTGCTGTCGCTGAAACCTTGAAGAGAGATGATGCACGGAGGCAAAGGACACACACGGAGGCAAAGGACACATAGGTAATTGAATGTGATCTGGCACAAGCCTTTGCGGGTACACGAGCGTTGCAGACAGTGGGTGCCCGTGCTCTTTTATTGCACAAAAGGGGGTATGTCTCGGAATGTGCATACAAATATTCTCCAATTGTCACTATAGAGAGTGTAAGGGTTTTATGAATGTTGTCGAAGGCGATGGGGACTTGGGTCTATCAATCTGACCCCTGGCAACACATCGATCAGCCGTTGTGATGTTCCTGAACGGCTCCACCCCTATCAACTATTGGTGATCTCGGAACACTGGCAAGAAGAAGGTGGTCATATTTGTTTGGAAAACAAGGACAAATCGCCACAATTATATAAGGCCGGGAGCAGCGTACGGTTACCTTACAAGCATCATTGCCTGCCCGTGGTGTTTTAAGTTTGGCGCCAAACACGGGTACTTGAGGGTTGATGCTATGTCCATCAAAATGTCCCGTAATCGAATTTCTTACAAATTAGGATGTCTGCCTGAAGTTTCATTCACTATATTTTCCTGAATATGCCCCGTTTGACGTTTTCCTGTTTTCACATTTAAAGAAAAAGCTCTGAGGAAACCGTTACGAGAGCCTTGATGCTGCTGTCCGAGAGTAAACGAGGGTCATTTAGGGCATCGGCAAAAACACTCAAGCCGAAATCTTTGAAAGGTATTTTTTTTTTTTTTTTTTTTTTTTTTTTTTTTTTTCATTTTTTTTTTTTTTTTTCATTTTTTTTTTTTTTTTTTTTTTTTCTAACATTTTATTTCCTTTATATACACATAAACATAGCATAGCATACATCATACACCGAGTTTGTCAACAAAGCGCATACACACGTACATACCTAGACAAGACGCAGACATAGACAGTAGGGTGGGATGTTGAAGAGACAGGGGATATGGAAGGGGGGGGGGGGAACGAGGTTGTGAGGGGGGAGGGAGGGGGGGGTTGTAACTGAGGTTGGGGGAGGGGAGGGGGGTAGGTGGGGGCGGTGGTCACAATTTAGCCTCCAAGTATACATGGGGTTTAATTATCGGCATAAGAGTATTGTATAACCTGTTATGAGTAAATGGGTCAGGGGGTATCACATTCAAAAATGTTCATACGAAATCAATCAATACAATTATCCTATAGCATCAATGAAAAAAGTGTCTATATAAACACCACTCTTTTTCAAATTTACCATAATAATTATTTACACTAGCATTATACTTTTCGATCAAAAACCTTTGTTTAGCAATTTTCACAAAAACATTTAGTGTTGGGACTGTCTTATTTAATTTGGCTCCAAATATACTTTGTTTGGCAAGGAGAATAAACAAATCAAAAACAGCATCCGTATGAAAGTTGTCTAAATACCCTAAAATGACTAGCTCTTTTGACAAATTCAAATTACTGCAATGTGTGAAATTTTGACATAACCATTCTGTGAAATCAGACCAGAAAAGCTTAACTCTTGTGCACTCCCAAAACAAATGTTCTAAGGTTTCCTCTTCCTGTGTACAAAAGCTACATAGTGATGTGTCAGAAATTTTCATCAAAAATAACAGGCGTTGAGTGGGAAAAATTCTATGCAGTATTCTATATTGGAACCACCTTAGGTATGTGTCTTGTGTAGTTCGCCTTATTGTCAGAAATACCTTTCCAACATTTACATCAAAATTCAATAAATTAGCCCATTTTTCCATGCACTGTAGATTGCCATCATTTTTCACAAGATGGGTATATATATGTTTTACTCCACCTTTAGCTATTTGTTTCCATACAACATCATCACCAATATGAAAAACATTGTTTAAAACTGCATCTAACTTTAGTCTTTTATGAAAATTCTTAACTGAGCGCATAACGCCCTCGAAAAAGACAAAATTCAGTTGTAAATTTGGATGTTTCAATTTAAAATCGTTATATGACAAAAACCCATCGGCTCTCATCAAGTGACCGACTGTAATAATGCCGTTTTCCATCCAATTCCTGTTAAAAATAACCTTTTTATCTATGCAAATATGTACATTATAATACAGACGCTCTGAAGCAAAATCACTCAAGGAGATGGGGACACATTTGCATGCAAAATGTTTATAATGTTTGAAAACATCTCTCCAGAAAGGATTCTGAACTCTTTGCATCAATATGTTTCCAAACTCACCTCCTCTTTTGTGAATGTTATGTACAAGTGGACACAGAGCTTTCAGAAGTTTAGTTACTTTTCCTTCACTACAAAGGACTCGCTGTAACCATGATATCTTCAGAGCTGACAAAAAGCATTTCAAATCCACCATTTTAAGCCCCCCCTCTTCAAACGACTGATATGCTGTTGTTCTCTTTATTCTATCTTTCTTACCATTCCATAGAAATGAAAAAAATAACCTATTCAAATCAAACAAAAACTTATCATCAGGGTCAGGTAAACTCATAAACAGATGAGTTAACTTAGACAGCGCCAAACTCTTAATAACTGTTATTTTTCCAAAGGGTGTTAAATTTCTTCTGGACCAGGACCTGAACAAATTCTCAATTTCTACCAATTTATGTTCATAATTAAGGGGTATAATGTCATCTAAGTTGACTGAAAAAACAATGCCAAGAACTTTAAATGTTACAGGGTTCCAACTGAGCATAAGTTCCGGCATAAATTTAATATTACAATTTGCATGTGAGCCTATCCAGACTGCCGTAGTTTTCTCATAGTTCATTTTCAGACCGGATATCGAGGCAAATTGCTTCAAAACGTTCATACATGCACAAAATGATTGTTTTGAACCATCCAGAAACAGGGCGGTGTCATCTGCAAACTGGGATATTAATATTTCATCATCTGCCACCTTTATACCTTTTATCTCTGTACTCTGGCGGATCATAATGGACAGAAATTCGGCACATATTAGATATAAATAAGGTGACAATGGATCTCCTTGTCTGGTACCTCTTTGTACATCAAACCAACTGGAATATTTACCATTCACAGAAACACATGATCTAATATTATTATAAAAAGTGAAAATCCATCTTTTAATGTCATCACCGAAGTTGAATTTGCACAAACATTTATCAATGAAGGACCAAGAAACGCTGTCGAAAGCTTTTTCAAAGTCAATGCACATCAAGAGGCCACGTATGTTATGCTTATTCACATAAAATAGAGTATCATATAATAACCTTATGTTTTGGCCAATGTACCTTCCTTTAATAAAGCCTGTCTGATCTTCATGGATCAAGTTTGGTAACACAGACTTTAACCGTTCAGTATTCCTGGTATTGATGGTGTTATAGTATTAGTGAAGGTGGTGTTATAGTATTAGTGAAGGTGGTGTTATAGTATTAGTGAAGGTGGTGTTATAGTATTAGTGAAGGTGGTGTTATAGTATTAGTGAAGGTGGTGTTATAGTATTAGTGAAGGTGGTGTTATAGTATTAGTGAAGGTGGTGTTATAGTATTAGTGAAGGTGGTGTTATAGTATTAGTGAAGGTGGTGTTATAGTATTAGTGAAGGTGGTGTCATAGTATTAGTGAAGGTGGTGTTATAGTATTAGTGTGTGTGTGTGTGTTTGTGTTCGCATATAGATCTCAAGAATGAACGGACCGATCGTCACCAAACTTGGTGAACAGGTTCTATACATTCCTGAGACGGTCCTTACAAAAATTGGTACCAGTCAAACACACGGTTAGGGAGTTATTGGTAGATTAAGATTCTACAAGGACTTATAGAGGGACATATTAATGGTCAAAGGGAAATAACCTTCTCAGTTGGTGGCAGTGAGAATGGTAAGGACGGGGGTGTTTTTCCTACCTCGGAGGAATTTCTTGTTATAAGTGGAACTCTCCTTTTAAGACACCCCCCCCCACACACACACACACACACACACCTTAAGATCCTGCTATTCAGATCAGATTGTTTATTCATAACTTCTCTTACTTAACCTCAGTTTTAAGAATGTCTCTCTTTCAAGACCTCATGTTTAGATAAGCCTTTGCGGTGTTCACACGTTACTTGACCACACGTTCGAGTGAATGTATCAACTAAACTGACGAATACTTACTCTCTTTTTATATTTAGTCAAGTTTTGACTAAATATTTTAACATCGAGGGGGAATCGAAACGAGGGTCGTGGTGTATGTGCGTGTGTGCGTGTGTGTGTGTGTGTGTGTGTGTGTGTGTGTGTGTGTGTGTGTGTAGAGCGATTCAGACTAAACTACTGGACCGATCTTTATGAAATTTGACATGAGAGTTCCTGGGTATGAAATCCCCGAACGTTTTTTTCATTTTTTTGATAAATGTCTTTGATGACGTCATATCCGGCTTTTCGTGAAAGTTGAGGCGGCACTGTCACGCCCTCATTTTTCAACCAAATTGGTTGAAATTTTGGTCAAGCCCGGACTTCGGTATTGCATTTCAGCATGGTGGCTTAAAAATTAATTAATGACTTTGGTCATTAAAAATCTGAAAATTGTAAAAAAAAATAGAAATTTATAAAACGATCCAAATTTACGTTTATCTTATTCTCCATCATTTGCTGATTCCAAAAACATATAAATATGTTATATTCGGATTAAAAACAAGCTCTGAAAATTAAATATATAAAAATTATTATCAAAATTAAATTGTCCAAATCAATTTAAAAACACTTTCATCTTATTCCTTGTCGGTTCCTGATTCCAAAAACATATAGATATGATATGTTTGGATTAAAAACACGCTCAGAAAGTTAAAACAAAGAGAGGTACAGAAAAGCGTGCTATCCTTCTTAGCGCAACTACTACCCCGCTCTTCTTGTCAATTTCACTGCCTTTGCCATGGGTGGACTGACGATGCTACGAGTATACGGTCTTGCTGAAAAATGGTATTGCGTTCAGTTTCATTCTGTGAGTTCGACAGCTACTTGACTAAATATTGTATTTTCGCCTTACGCGACTTGTTCTATGGTAAGGTTCCATCTAATTGTCATTTTGTTTCAGACAGACAGAAAGTAAAACTACTCCCGCGACATTGTGTCCCTTTAAAAGTGTTTCCTGGAAAATCAGATATATCAATAGCCAGCATCCTCTTTAAACTTGCTCCGTTGCCTTACATCTTTTGGTCCGGCATCATGTGAGCTCTCTGTTCGCTCTTTATACGTTCTGTCGGCTTCTCAAGTTCAAAGAAACAGGTTCACTTACTGTTTTTAATCCTTGTTTGTTTTCCTTTGATGTCCTCGTCGCGATATTTTTGGTCTATGTTTTACAGACTACATCTTTGTAAAGTTTCAAAGTGCACTTCAAAGTTTAAGGATTAGAAATTGCATGTGCATAAGTCCTACATGTAGCAACTTCCTATCTGCGTCAGTTATGTGTTGCAAAAAGATCGTGATTTATTGTAGAGCTGCTCTTTTCGCTATACATTCTAGCGGTAGTGTTGTTGTTCTTTTCGTTTTCTTTTCAATAAATCTTACATTGTCTTTGTTAATTGTGTAAGCGTTTCATAGCTTCTTCTTCTCCTTCTTCTTCTTCGTCTCTCTCTCTCCCCCTCTCTCTCTCTCTCTTCCCCTCTCTCTCTCTTCCCCTCTCTCTCTTCCCCTCTCTCTCTCTCTCTCTCTCTCTCTCTCTCTCTCTCTCTCTCTCTCTCTCTCTCTCTCTCTCCCTCCCCCTCTCACCTCCCACTTCCACTTCTTCTTCTCTCTCTCTCTCTCTCTCTCTCTCTCTCTCTCTCTCTCCCTCCTCTCTCTCTCTCTCTCTCTCTCTCTCTCTCTCCCCTCCCTCTTCCCTTCTTCTCTCTCTCTCCCTCTCTCTCTCCCCCTCCCCTCCCCCCTCTCCCTACCTCTCTCTTCCACTTCTTCTTCAAAGTTCTAATGTTTTGTGCCGCCACACACACTTTCATTGCAGTACAGCACGCAGCAGTCATGTAATCGGGACACTTCGCTGAAATCAGTAAGCACTTTGCACACGGCACCAGTCCGTAAATGGAATCAGTGGTTTGGCCCTAACTGATGGAATCGACCTGGGAGGAAAAGTCAGGCAGAGGAATTAGAAGCGGCACTGTAGAAAGAACTCTTTGTACTCCGGATACTTCGCTTAATCACCGTCTGGAAACACAGATCTGTCCGATCCCGACCACCACATCGTGTATGGCAACTTAACCTTATTCCAGTGACTGAGTTCCCGACCACATCGTGTATGGCAACTTAACCTTATTCCAGTGACTGAGTTTCCGACCACCACATCGTGTATGGCAACTTAACCTTATTCCAGTGACTGAGTTTTCGTAATCTTGATCAATAAATATGAACTGATCAAAGTAGTAAAGGGGTTGCGAAGTGTAAGGGAGATGTGTCAAAGGTATTTCTATCACATATTATAATCTGTAACATTTGTATTGCAATGTAAAACAGAGAGCTTTAGAAATCGGTGTTCACAAAAATACAATTAAAATAATAACAGCTTTCTGGTTCGATGTGGACGTATATAAAACACATGCCGGGGTGTCTCACCCAATACCAAAAAGCTCAGATTCAATGTTTTGAAATTACAATATCGAGAGTAAATTAAGCCAAACGAATATTTTTAACCACAAACCCTCCGACCATGACTAAGGTAGCAGTGCCAGACGGTCCTTTCAGTAGTGACCCGAAATCTCAGCTGCAACGGAAGCGCATCCGCCTTGCTCCCCGTCGTCAGGGTGCAGTCATCTCCCCTTCCTCGGACATTGACTTGCCAGGTAGTCACTGGAGGAGTATGGGGTTACCTTCTGCCAGGGGTGGGGACCTCACTCGCGAGATGCAACATCTGCCTCCCCCTCCCTCGGACATTGACTTGCCAGGTAGTCACTGGAGGAGTATGGGGTTACCTTCTGCCGGGGGTGGGGACCTCACTCGCGAGATGCAACATCTGCCTCCCTCTCCCTTGACCCTCATCCTTCCCCTCTTCCCTTCCTCCTCTCCCCTCCCTCCCTCCCATCCCACCCTAGTCCTCCTACAGTGAGGATCAATGAGGGATTGGAGCTGCCAGTTAAACCAAGCCGGATTGTCTCTTTCTGCCTCCTTCTCCTGCTCCTTCTAATCCTCCAAGCCCAATTAGAGGCGCGCGGCTTTAAAGCCAGGGATCAACTTTCTCACGGGCACCAGAGGACAGTGAAAGCTGTGTTCTTTCACCTCTAACGACGTGGCACGTGCGCGTCGCGCGAAAGGTACACCTTGAGAGCGGTGATTGTGACAGAGGTGGGCGCACCGAAACTCGTGTGTCACGATCACCAAGACCAGTGCTCCCACACTCACACAACAGTGTGTGACCCAACAGGAAGACACATATGGATGTGTTTCTGGCAACAAGGTGGGAGTACTGCGTCCGAAAATGGAACGTATCCCAGACTGAAACCATTTTTTTCAGAACAATGACTGTCGGCTGAGTGTACGCGATAAAATTAATGTGTCTACGGTCTACATCATTACGGTAGTTTGAGATCATAACTTTCGCGCAATTTATATTGACAAGGATAATGGTAGACGAGATCCGGTGGGAGTGTGCTCAAAGGTGAACGCAGTATGCTATTTGAACCCTTTTTGGCGACAGTCAGGGTGTTGTTTTCTCTCTAGTGAATTGTTTTCTATTGTTCAAAAGCTCTGACATTTTGATAACACCACACTACGCTGGCGGTGAAGTGTGTACGTGTGTAATATCGTCCGTGCCCTTGCTGTGGCTATTAACAGCACATTTGTGTCTTATGTAGGAGTTGCTTTACTACTTACATAACATCTTGTGGTAGCGGAAAGGTTACCTGCGGACGACTTATTGTAGTTCCAGATATAATATCCGTTTTTTTCGAGCGCAAGGAAATTTGAATTTCTGCTTCAACACTTAATTTTCTTTAAAAACGGCAACACGTTCAAGAATAATATTTGCTGCTGGGTTCCAATTTGCCTGGCAGAATTTCTTGCGGTAAATGACCTTGGACGTACACACCCCGGCTTACGCAAACATTGAACAGCAATGAAAAGCAATTCACGTAACGGTCGATTTCCGACGCAAAATAAATCCGGTGCTTGCCATGCCATTGCTCCGGGAAGTTCAGTGTGTGTGGTCAGCCACTTTACTTTGTGTGTTAAGGATTAATAGTACGCACTGCGACAAAAAAAGAAAAGCACACTTTTGTTTTTTCTCAGTTTGACTGACGTTTTCTCTTGCTTTTGTGTAGCATAAATCAGAACCAACAATCAGAATCAAGTGCATGATGACATCAGATAACATCAGAAAACATCAGACATGGAGCTTCAGTACGCACAGTGACATTCACGTCTATATCTATGGAAGAATTAATGTGAGTTTTCTCTTGCTTTTGTGTAGTATAAATCAAAACGGACAATCAGAATCAAGTGCATGATGACATCAGACATGTAGCGCAAATACGCACAGCGACATTCACGACTTTCGTCTATATCTATGGAAGAATTAATATGAGTACAAGAAAAGCCGAATGTCAAAGTTGTCTTGAGAGACTGTTGATGAGTGTGTGTGTTGAAGGGGCAAGACTGTGTGGCGGAGTGACACTCTCTCACTGGGTGCACGTGCAACCACAAGTGATTGGCGTAACAGTGTTGACCTTTAACCCGCCACCGGATCATCTCATCAAACAACCACAGCAGAGATGTTCCACCGCTGAGCACAACGTAGGTCCAAAGATAGTGTGGGAGAATATCTTTGTTAGAACTGAGGTTCCCTGATTGCAGTCGGCCCTACGTATACGCTGTGTGCACACATTGCGGCCAAAGCTAAGATTTCTCTCAAAGAGACAGAGTCAGAAAAGTCTGCCAGGCAGCCGCTGTTTCGTATCCAGGCGACGCTGTGACTAATGAGTGGGTTGTCAAGCAATAATCATAACGGCCAAACGTCTTTCAACGGCCGTCTGCACTTCTTTTCACGTCCTTTGTGGAAGCCGATTGAAAGACATGTGTACACCCCCTCCCCCCCCACACACACCCTTGAGATTGTTATTAGTGAGTATTTCTACGCACATACCCTCCCAGATTGGGCGGGATATAAAACCGTTGCTGTTGCAGACCATGTTTGCTTGGTTTTGCGCATCGCTCCACCCTGTGTTTTATGAGCATTAATGAATGTCAAAAATGCCAGTCTTCGAAGAAGAACAACAAATTTCAAAGTTATTCAAAAGAAAGAAAAAGTGTCAAAAGTGTCTTCGTGCTGTCTGGTTTATTCTGTATTATTGCCTTTAAGAGGTTCATGGCTTCCTGTTCTGTACACCCGACTCGAGCTCTGAAGGCCAGTGGATGCGCAATAATCATGTTATGACTGTCTGAACAATATTGCGAAAGGAAAAAAAAGGTTGCGAAAACAGGAATATGATTAGCATTTTATTTTTATTTTTATAAAACATGGTTTCACTTTCACGTGACGAATGAAAAGGGGCGAAGTCTGAATTTCAATCCAGTCAAAAAGGTTGCAAAGAAAAGAAATATCCTTCAACAGTAATAAAATTAAAATCCTCTGCCTGACAGAACCTGAAAACTGCCAGTGCGATGTATAATTAGCGGGAAACGCGAACACGAGATTTATGCAGAAATCATTGGGAATTATCATTATTGTCTGCCTGGCTTGGCATCGCGGAAAACATCCGGTAATTCAACTGGGTTTCGGCTGACTATATTTTAACGTTTCCTGTAGAACCATACCGCGTATACAGTGGAACCCGTCTCTTAAGACCCCCCGATGGAAGACAACTTAAGACCCCCCGATGGAAGACAACTTAAGACCCCCCGATGGAAGACAACTTAAGACCCCCCGATGGAAGACAACTTAAGACCCCCCGATGGAAGACAACTTAAGACCCCCCGATGGAAGACAACTTAAGACCCCCCGATGGAAGACAACTTAAGACCCCCCGATGGAAGACAACTTAAGACCCCCCGATGGAAGACAACTTAAGACCCCCCGATGGAAGACAACTTAAGACCCCCCCCCCCTGGAAGACAACTTAAGACCCCCCGATGGAAGACTTCCCCTTTTAGAGACCGTGGGTTTAACATTGTCTGTTCATAACCTCGGAAAGTTAATGTCTGTTTCAAGATGTTCATCCTTTATATTTTAACGTTTCCTGTAGAACCATACAGCATCTATAGAGGAACCCGTCTCTTAAGACACCTGCCAGATTTAAGTCCTTGGTTTTAACATTTTCTGTTCATAACCTCGGAAAGTTAATGTCTGTTTCAAGATGTTCATCCTTTATATGTTAACGTTTCCTGTAAAACCATACAGCATCTATAGAGGAACCCGTCTCTTAAGACACCTCGCTTTAAGACTTGCCAGATTTAAGTCCTTGGTTTTAACATTTTCTGTTCATAACCTCGGAAAGTTAATGTCTGTTTCAAGATGTTCATCCCTATTTAAGACCTTATTATTCAGATGTGTGGAGGTCATACAAAGGTCATACAAAGGGGGTTTCACTGTAGGAAAGTAACTCGTGTTTGAGCTCAGGATACAAGAGAGACTAGTTTCCTCTTTCATATCCCATTAGGCTCAGTTGCCTGCTGATTTAATCATACGCCTGCTAGCAATTAACTCTCTGATGTTTCCAGACAAACCACGTGCTCTTTTTTTTCCTGACTGCTTGCTATCTTGTTACACGCTGGTTTGTATGTCAGTCCTGCACGACCAGTGTTCTTTTTCCCAAGAGGGACTCGTTTGTGTGGTGTGTTTGCAAAAAGTGACTGGTGTAGTGAAGGAATGCACATCATAGATCATTTGCACTGGTTTGCTAGATCATTTGTAATTATGTTTTCTACTGGATCATTTGTGTTCGTGTTTTCCCCGGACGGACTTGTTTGTGATGCGATTGAAAAGCTTTGTAAGTGTTTCGATGTCATGAGGATAATAGTTAATTCGTGTGCTGATCGACGGTGTTTGGTTGGTAGGGCTAGAAGTTAGTTAGATTACATAGATTTGCGCTTTGAGTATCAGCCTGTATGAGTGTGTCCGAGGTTGGAGACCTTCGAAGACCCCCCGCGGGTTAGGGGGAAGAATTTACCCGATGCTCCCCAGCATGTCGTAAGAGGCGACTAACGGATTCTGTTTCTCTTTTTACCCTTGTGTTTCTTGTATAGAATATAGTCAATGTTTGTAAAGATTTTAGTCAAGCAGTATGTAAGAAATGTTATGTCCTTTGTACTGGAAACTTGCATTCTCCCAGTAAGGTAATATATTGTACTATGTTGCAAGCCCCTGGAGCAATTTTTTGGTTAGTGCTTTTGTGAACAAGAAACAATTAACAAGTGGCTCTATCCCATCTCCCCCCCTTTCCCCTTTCCCCGTCGCAATATAACCTTCGTGGTTGAAAACGACGTTAAACACCAAATAAAGAAAGAAAGACCTTCGAAGCTTGGCCAAGTGGCGCAGGCGCGCTCGCGTGCTTGCAAACTGTGTGTGTGTGTGTGTGTGTGTGTGTGTGTGTGTGTGTGTGTGTGTGTGTGTGTGTGTGTGTGTGTGTGTGTGTGTGTGTGTGTGTGAAGCGCAATGGTATAGATCGGGGGGGGGGGGGGGTTACCCTGAGGCCAAGTGTGATTACAATCAGCTGCACTTCGACTGATTCCGTAATCTGTCGGTTACTGATTGGTTGGACTGTGCTGTGATTGGCATTTTGAATGAGTGATCAATGATTGGCATGTTGAATTCTTGACAGCTTAGCGTGACGTTCATTTCATGGCGGAAATATCACTGCAATAACCAATTTCTCCTATTTTTCCAGGTCGATGAATGCAAGAAACACGAAGGAGAACTAGCGGAATATCTTTCCAGTGTATGCCACGAATGACGATCTATAGCCTGTGTGAGCTGCGCTGTGGACAGTAGTCCTCCAGAAACCGTCCTGAGCACGTGCACACACAGTCCTGGCCTACATGTCTACGACCCTCACTGTTCTTCACGTGCTGATGTCCTCGGGCAATGACGCAATGGGCGACAAACTACTCATGACGTCATCTTCACCGTCATCACTGATGACGTCGTCGACCACGTCATCACTGGTGGCGTCACTAGATCCCATCCTGGTGGACTTCTGGTCGGCGTTCCCTTGCCCTCCTCCGTGGAATAAGGGGCTCCTGTTCAGGTTAGTCCTTTGTTTGAATTCACGTCTGCTGTCAGGTATTTCCTCGCTTCATTATGGCTTCCACTGGTAACTCATGTTAAGCGCAATCGTGTTGGTCTGGATTATGTTATTTGCGAAAATCTAGTACGTGACATCTTCGATAAGGGGGGCAAACACAAGTAAAGCGAAACGAATACAAAGACAGAAATAATGGAGAATGTACAGTCTACAAAGACTATCAACCGTCACCTTGGTTTAGGCTCCTCGAGCAATGACTGGTGTTTCTACCTTTTATGTAGTGTCACACGTGTCAGGCAAACGACAGGTAAAATAGGCCTAACATCAGACGACCAACGTATTTCTTGTCCTCGCAGTGTCAACGTGCATGACGTGAAGCGGGTTCTGTTTACCTTCACCAGCTTTCTGTCTTTCTTCTTTACAAGCTGACTCAATAGCAAGCTTTGTCATTTGTTGGTTTGTGCAGTGCAGTTGTTTTGTTAGTTATTCTCCTCTTTATCTGTTCTATCGTCTTTCTTCTTCTTTTGTGTGTGTGTACTTTTGTGTTTTTGTGCCTGAAGAAGACCCTTAGGTCGAAACGTCGCTGTTATTCGTTCCGTGTTCGTCATTTTAACGTGAGTACATTGCTTTTTGGTCTCTTTATTGTACAGTGGACTTCAAATTGATTTTATCTGGTGCCCTTCAGCTTCAAAGTCAACTGAACCACTCTACCACTGTCCCCAATAGCCAAGAGCTTAGCCGATCGAAATTTGATTATACATTTGTTACGATCTCTTTGCAGTGCCAACTGGACGTCTTGCGTCAGCCAGACAGTAGGAGAACGCATCAAGTGGTTCCTGGCGGACCGCTGCAACATCCCTCACAACCAGACCCACGTCATCCCAGGGACAGACGACACAGACTCGGGTGGGGACCGAGGTTTCGGGGGGTATGGGGAGCGGGAGGGGGGAGAGGCGTGTGACCTGGCATGCAAGGTCCTCGTCGGCCTCTTCTGCTTTCTCTTCGTCGTCGCTGTCGTCGTTACCGGCGTCGTCGTTTTGTTCAGGTGAGTTAGTGTTTACCTGATTAGTTGCGAAGTTGGCAGGATATGTATGACGTGACTACAGGAAGAGGGGAGACCATTTAACACATGCGCTTTTTGATACGGCTTTTTGATGAAGAGGCGTAGAGTTGACGGCCCTGTGGCCAGAAGCAAATGAAGAAACCTCACAACGGTCCACTTCCTCCGACTGAGGCAACAGATGACGTCATTCGGCGATAACATATAACTGTCAAACTTAATTCCTTTCACAAATCGAAAATATTGAGCACAAAATGAACGGAAGAATCAGTATGAGTGTCAAATGTTTTCTGCTAGAGTAACTGTTATGACCTTTAAAACCGCTCTCCATCACTTCAAAGTGTTTTGTTCTGTCCATCGATACCCTCCCCATCTCCACCACCCCCCCCCCCCCAATACCATTCTCTCTCTCTGTTTTTTTATCATAAAAATGAGAAAGAAATTGAGATTTGAGAACCGTGCTGACGCTTGTGACACTTGTTGGGAAAGCAGAGTTAGGGAATAACACCGCGGGTTTCCCTTGAAACTACGGGTGATTAAAGGAAGCCCCGAAAGAACGAGTGCGCATGACACGACTCTGTCATCGATAACCTCCCCTTGCCTTCAGGCCGTCACGACAGAGGGCACCACCTTGTTTACGGAGCATGCTGGGAAGAATCAAAATGGAGGCGCGGGGAAACCCTCTGAAACCGGGGCTCTAAAAAAGCGAGTGGGACTGAGTTGACTCCGTACAGAAAACGACGCGGATACGGAATGGATGCGCCGTGTTCGTGTTCCGGGAGCTCTAGCCTTCCTGTAGAGGGAAAAAAAAGTTTTTACGGATTCTGAGAGCTGCTTAATTGGTCCCTCTCGTCGCCGTGTTTGCGACCTCTTCCGATTCGGGGGCTTTGTCGCCGGGCTTAGGGTAGCGGATACCCAAGCCTCGCATCCCCTTACTTTGTTTTTGGCCCCATCTAAATGGGAAAATCGAGGCTCCTGCATTAACTTTTTACTGCATCCTTTTACCGTGCTGTTGAGGCTGCCGGGGACGATGTTTTGCCGGCACGAGTCGGACTTGAGGGAGGTGGGCAGATTAGTTTTATTGAGGGCCGTAAAGCAGACACTGACACCATTCTCCAACAATTACGGGCCGCGCGGCGATCAGTGGCCTAGCTGAGATCGAGGGAAGAAGGAGAAGAGTTAGAGACGGAAAGATCACGATCTCATGGCTTCTCCATTTGGGGGAGGAATCATTGGCTGCTACCAGGACCGGGTGATGAGCCTCGATGGTGGCTGCGAGGGGAGTTTTGAGCACGTGATAGATACAGCCCGTCAACCTGCAAGCAGGGTCTGAACGCCGGTCTGACAGCGTGACAAATGCTTTCATATTTGTGGAATCTCGTTCTGTCTAATAGCATCGTAACGTCCTTGTTCCCTTCTCCCCTTTTCTCGGCGTTTCTATGAAGATAGATAGACGTTGGCTCGGCGCAGTAGCAAAGATCGGACCCCTAACGCACTTGGGGTTAGACCGGCAGCTCGTTTTAGACACAGATCAATACCTTTCTTGGGCATCAGCTAATGAATTGGCCAACACTTCTTGGAATCAAATCTGTTGTTCGTCTTACCTATTTGGTATTCCCATTTCAAGAAGGAATAAAATGTATTAAGAAAAAATACAAATAAAGCGATAGGGGACGTTTCCAGGACATAATATTCTTCACAGAAACACCGCCTGTCAAAAAATGTACACTAGCCAGGTTCTCCGACGTTGCAGCTCAAACATAGAAAACAAAACAAATGTGTCTGTTAATTCCCTCCATCCAAAGAAAATCACCGTTTAGAGTTGTTCACACGCGGGACAGCATGTTCTTCAAATGTGACCTTGCTGCGTAATTCGCTGCTTTGATTAGCACGTCAAAGAAGATTCCTCATTCTCTTCAACTGTCAGTTTCTTGAAGTCATTGCTGTCAATTGCACCTACAGGGAAGTCAAGTGACGGTGACATGTGTGAAGTAACAGATGTTTGTCTCTGCTCGCCATCCTTCTTTGATCCTTAATTGGCTCCTACCCGCTGCTCTTGGGCTGGCCTTCAGTCCAAAACATCACCACAAAAATCGATTTTTATACCCCGACATGCCACAACAATTTAATTATTTAACCTCTGATTCACCTCAGGAGGCAATTACAGAGTCGCAGAGAAAACATCCTTCGTCAAAATAGAATTTGCATTTTTAACGTCCTCTCGATAGAAATCAAACGCGGAGGCACTTTGACTTTTCTTTTCTGCCCTTTTTAGTGTCAAACAAGTTCGTGCCAAAGTGCGTGGATTGCGTTTGACGAAAAATGAAAAGAGTTTGTGCCTTTAACAAGCAGGCGCAAGAATTTGTGAACTTTAGAGGTGATTACGGCAAAGAGTGAGAGAAAATCCTCCGCGGTAGTTAGAGGGCCTTTCATCTTGTCGCCTGGACTTTGTCCCTCGTTGGGAAACCGTCAAAACGACTACTGACTTTGGAGTGCGGGACTCGACCTACTGTTTTAGTGCGAAAAAAAGAAGAGAGTGTACCTAGAAAGTATTCTTCACAGTGGGAGAGTAGGAGGGGATGGGGGACACGTGGCTTCTTGTGTGTTCCTTTGAGTTATGCGCGTTCGCACCTGAAGATTTACTGTGCGGTGGCAGAAACGAATACATTAGCTGTCGGCGTGTGTGTTCTCTAAAAACAATAGTATTTCACACCTCCGTAACGAAAATGTATTCACGCAACACTCGGGGAAACGGCGTTCATGTTTGACGGAAATAAATGGCAAAACAAGTCGCGTAAGGCGAAAATACAACGTTTAGTCAAGCTGTCGAAATCATAGAATGAAACTGAACGCAATGCAATTTTTCAGCAAGACCGTATACTCGTAGCATCGTCAGTCCACCGCTCATGGCAAAGGCAGTGAAATTGACAAGAAGAGCGGGGTAGTAGTTGCGCTGAGAAGGTTAGCACGCTTTTCTGTACCTCTCTTCGTTTTAACTTTCTGAGCGTGTTTTTAATCCAAACATATTATATCTATATGTTTTTGGAATCAGGAACCGACAAGGAATAAGATGAAAGTGTTTTTAAATTGATTTCGAAAATTTAATTTTGATCATAATTTTTATATTTTTAATTTTCAGAGCTTGTTTTTAATCCGAATATAACATATTTATATGTTTTTGGAATCAGAAAATGATGAAGAATAAGATGAACGTAAATTTGGATCGTTTTATAAAAAATTTTTTTTTACAATTTTCAGATTTTTAATGACCAAAGTCATTAATTAATTTTTAAGCCACCAAGCTGAAATGCACTACCGAAGTCCGGGCTTTGTCGAAGATTACTTGACCAAAATTTCAACCAATTTGGTTGAAAAATGAGAGCGTGACAGTGCCGCCTCAACTTTCACGAAAAGCCGGATATGACGTCATCAAAGACATTTATCAAAAAAATGAAAAAAACGTATGGGGATATCATACCCAGGAACTCTCATGTCAAATTTCATAAAGATCGGTCCAGTAGTTTACTCTAAATCGCTCTACACACACACACACGCACACACACACACACACGCACACACACACAGACACACATACACCACGACCCTCGTCTCGATTCCCCCCTCTACGTTAAAACATTTAGTCAAAACTTGACTAAATGTAAAAACATTTCTGGTGACAAGTAAAATGCAAAACTTCAATAGCGAAAGGTAACAATAGTTTTCAAATGCAAACTCGGGTTTGTTACAAGTTTAGGAATTCAAAGCCAAGTACAATGCAAAACAAAACTTAGACGTGAAAAGAAAGACGATCGATGGCAGAGAACTTCCGCAAAGAACATTTTACTTCACATAACACGATGCCAAAATACTACAACACAGACCACCACCCCACCCCCTATCCCCTCCTCTCCCCCATATCAAACCTCTCACCACAGCCTAATGATACCTTCTTCAAAGAGATTGACATGTATTTAGAATAGCTACACAAATCCGTTCAAATAATTATAATGAAGCTAATATACAAGTAGATTTTCTGAATCGGACTGTTTCTTTACCATCAGCAGTCATTTGTAAATAAGGAAATAATTGTAGCAGAAAAATAATGATTGCATCTACATTTTCTGAAGTTTATATGTCCGCTTGTGATGGCATACTTCAAACATCAAAAGGCAAGTTTAGAATTAGCCCAATTCAGACTGATACGAGCAATTAACTTCGCTATGAGTATTGGAAGAACATTTGATTTGTTCTGAGTTACTTCCCGATAAGACAGAGTTTTTCCACCCAAATGAAAAACTGTGTGCTTTAAAATTGCTTTTAGGTTGTTGTTTTTCAGGGGGTTTTCAGATAAAAGGTCGCCTAGGGCCAGGGTTGTTTTAATTAGATTGTCATATCGTTGTTGTTTATTCCCCGTGATTTTTTCTTTTGTTCAGAACTTCCTTTCAGATTTCTTTAAGTCAGGATTATTTTAATTAGATTGTCATGTGTGTTTTCTTGATGATTTCTCCTGTATTTTTCTTTCTCTCTCGTAAGTTTTGTCTTTACTTTCAGCCTAATTCACCCTCGTCCTTTCTCCAATCAAAAAGATTTGTTGTTTGCGAACGGTTGCTTGATCATTAAACGTTTCTTCTGTCTGTGTTCCACGTGTAAGCAAAAGGCTGTGCTTTTTAAAAAATACATATCACTTGTCGTTGTTTTACGCCCCGCGCACAGCACAATACTGTCATCGTTCGTGGCCCAACACATTTATATGGCAAGATGTTATTCTAACTTTTGAATCGACTTGTTGTTATTAACGATTTGACGTGTTTGTTTGTCTACTCTGAGATTTCTGAGATTTTGAACTGAAAAATTATGTTAATTATTAAACTTGATACAGCGGTTCACCAAAAATTCTGGTTGGACACGTTGCAATATACGATGGAACCTCACCAATCTTCAATTCAAAAGAAAATCTCACACTCCCAGCCCTTGACTCATCAGCTGTCCAAATCCTGGCCGAAATTGCAGTGAATCAAAGTCTGATCCTGAAAGGGACAACCTTCAGCCTTTTTCAATCACCTTCAAACCATCGGCTGCTGCTCAAAAGCCCGAGCTGGACGAGTTGTCTCCCCTGGTTCACTCAGACGTGAAATTCGCGGCCTTTCTTCCCTCCCCTGGCCTGTGTCTTGAAAGTGACCTTGTTTTTTTTGCAGACGGCGCTCCAAGAGAAAGGATCAAAGAGGGACGCAGCAGACGAGCGGGGGAGGGGGAGACAGGGGGAGGTCACAGTACGCAGGCATCCACTACGCGTCGGCCTCCGTCATCAACCGCGAGGGAGAGGTAGTGCGGATTAAAATGTCCTCCATCTTTTTTTTCTTTTCTTTTTTTTATGGGGGGGGGGGGGGGGGAGGAGGGATCGGGGGTAGAGGAGATGTTTTTGGGATAAAAGTACCTTCCTCCATTTTATCTGCGTATGAGGGGGAGGGAAGGAAGGGGGACGCTTGTTGGGATTAAAGTACTCTTCTTCGTGCGTGTGTGTTTGTTTTTTTTTTTGTTTTTTTTTTGGGGGGGGGGGGGGGGTGGGCGTAGGAAAAGATATCTGGCATTGAAACATCCTCCTTCATTCCTCTACTCTCTTTTTTTCTTCTTTTTTTTCGTTGGGGGGGGGGGGGGGGGGCACAGAGAGTGGTAGCGTGTGGCTTTTTGTGATTCCAGGGTGGGGATTTGTCATTAGTCATTTGTGAGCCCCCATTACGGCATGCATTGATCTGCAACGTTGACGGATCGCGAAGGGCAACAGGGGACTTGGAGATAGAGAAGGTCGGAGGAAGGGACGGGAATGAAAAAAGAGAAACGGAGGAGGACAAAAAGGGGGAGCGAGACACAGACAGAGACACACACAGAGACACAGACAGAAACACAGACAGAGACACAGACACAGACAGAGACACAGACAGAGACACAGACACAGACAGAGACACACACAGCGACACAGACAGAGACACAGACAGAGACACAGACAGAAACACAGACAGAGACACAGACAGAGACACAGACAGAGACACAGACAGAGACACAGACACAGACACAGACAGAAACACAGAGAGAGACACAGACAGAGACACAGACAGAGACACAGACACAGACACAGACAGAGACACAGACACAGACACAGACAGAAACACAGAGAGAGACACAGACAGAAACACAGACAGAGACACAGACAGAGACACAGAGAGAGACACAGACACAGACACAGACAGAAACACAGAGAGAGACACAGACAGAGACACACACAGAGACACAGACACAGACACAGACAGAGACACAGACACAGACACAGACAGAGACACAGAGAGAGACACAGACAGAGACACACACAGAGACACAGACAGAGACACAGACAGAGACACAGACAGAGACACACACAGAGACACAGACAGAGACACAGACAGAGACACAGACAGAGACACAGACACAGACACAGACAGAGACACAGAGAGAGACACAGACAGAGACACACACAGAGACACAGACAGAGACACAGACAGAGACACAGACAGAGACACAGACAGAGATAGACACATAGACAGAGACAGAGAGACACAGAGAGACACAGACAGAGACACAGACACAGACACATACAGAGACACAGACAGAGACACAGACAGAGACACAGACAGAGACACAGACAGAGACACAGACAGAGACACAGACAGAGACACAGACAGAGACACAGACACAGACAGAGACACAGACACAGACACAGACAGAGACACAGACAGAGACACAGACAGAGACACAGACACAGACACAGACAGAGACACAGACACAGACACAGACAGAGACACAGAGAGAGACACAGACAGAGACACACACAGAGACACACACAGAGACACACACAGAGACACACACAGAGACACACACAGAGACACAGACAGAGACACAGACAGAGACACACACAGAGACACAGACACAGACACAGACAGAGACACAGAGAGAGACACAGACAGAGACACACACAGAGACACAGACAGAGACACAGACAGAGACACAGACAGAGACACACACAGAGACACAGACAGAGACACAGACAGAGACACAGACAGAGACACAGACACAGACAGAGACACAGACACAGACACAGACAGAGACACAGACAGAGACACAGACACAGACAGAGACACAGACAGAGACACACACAGAGACACAGACAGAGACACAGACAGAGACACAGACACAGACACAGACACAGACACAGACACAGACAGAGACACACACAGAGACACAGACAGAGACACAGACAGAGACACAGACAGAAACACAGACAGAGACACAGAGAGAGACACAGACAGAGACACAGACAGAAACACAGACAGAGACACAGACAGAAACACAGACACAGACACAGACAGAAACACAGAGAGAGACACAGAGAGAGACACAGACAGAGACACAGACACAGACACAGACAGAAACACAGAGAGAGACACAGACAGAGACACAGACAGAGACACAGACAGAGACACAGACAGAAACACAGACACAGACAGAGACAGAGACACAGAGAGAGACACAGAGAGAGACACAGACAGACGGACATAGACAGAGACACAGACAGAGACACAGACACAGACATACAGAGACACAGACAGAGACACAGACACAGACACACAGAGACACAGACAGAGACACAGAAAGAGACACAGACACAGACACAGACAGAGACACAGAGAGAGACACAGACAGAGACACACACAGAGACACAGACAGAGACACAGACATAGACACAGACAGAGACACAGACAGAGACACAGACACAGACACAGACAGAGACACAGAGAGAGACACAGACAGAGACACAGACACAGACACAGACAGAGACACAGAGAGAGACACAGACAGAGACACACACAGAGACACAGACAGAGACACAGACAGAGACACAGACAGAGACACAGACAGAGACACAGACACAGACACAGACAGACAGACAGACACAGACACAGACACAGACAGAGACACAGACAGAGACACATACAGAGACACAGACAGACAGACAGACACAGACACAGACACAGACACAGACAGAGACACAGAGAGAGACACAGACAGAGACACACACAGAGACACAGACAGAGACACACACAGAGACACAGACAGAGACACACACAGAGACACAGACAGAGACACAGACAGAGACACACACAGAGACACAGACACAGACACAGACAGAGACACAGAGAGAGACACAGACAGAGACACAGACAGAGACACAGACAGAGACACACACAGAGACACACACAGAGACACAGACAGAGACACAGACAGAGACACAGACAGAGACACAGACAGAGACACAGACACAGACAGAGACACAGACACAGACAGACACAAACAGAGACACAGACAGAGACACAGACACAGACAGAGACACAGACAGAGACACACACAGAGACACAGACAGAGACACAGACAGAGACACAGACACAGACACAGACAGAGACACAGACACAGACAGAGACACACACAGAGACACAGACAGAGACACAGACAGAGACACACACAGAGACACAGACAGAGACACAGAGAGAGACACAGACAGAGACACAGACAGAAACACAGACACAGACACAGACAGAAACACAGAGAGAGACACAGACAGAGACACAGACAGAGACACAGACAGAAACACAGACACAGACACAGACAGAAACACAGAGAGAGACACAGAGAGAGACACAGACAGAGACACAGACAGAGACACAGACAGAGACACAGACACAGACACACAGAGACACAGACAGAGACACAGAAAGAGACACAGACAGAGACACAGACAGACAGACTGAGACAACCAGATAACTCTGAGTTCAATTCACGTCCTGAAAGTATTAAGTTGATTGTTGAATGTTGAAAGACAATACAAAATGTTATTTAAAGAATGTCAACTCTGTCCATGTTGTGGTTACATAAAGAATGTCAACTCTGTCCATGTTGTGGTTACATAAAGAATGTCAACTCTGTCCATGTTGTGGTTACATAAAGAATGTCAACTCTGTCCATGTTGTGGTTACATAAAGAATGTCAACTCTGTCCATGTTGTGGTTACATAAAGAATGTCAACTCTGTCCATGTTGTGGTTACATAAAGAATGTCAACTCTGTCCATGTTGTGGTTACATAAAGAATGTCAACTCTGTCCATGTTGTGGTTACATAAAGAATGTCAACTCTGTCCATGTTGTGGTTACATAAAGAATGTCAACTCTGTCCATGTTGTGGTTACATAAAGAATGTCAACTCTGTCCACGTTGTGGTTACAGGGACCGGGTACAGTAAGCGACGGCGGGGGCACACAGTTAGATTTGATTGAGAGAGAAAAATCAGCTATAAACTCCAGTTTCATGGCTCCCGATTGACAAAAAGACTTGTATAGCCCTTGCTAATGTCTATGCTATTTCTCCAAACCGCCGATAGGATTAAAATACAGAATGCTGAATCCAAAATATCTTATTATCCTACCTATCCTGCCGATAATTCAATTTTGTGTTGTGCAATCATTATTGTCTTGGTTGTTTTCCAGCGTCCACTCCCGCCATGCCCACAAGACGCAGGCCTACCCCGCACCCTGCACGCCTACGTGTACAACCCACGTGACACCGACCACCCCTCCCACCCGTCCCCCGACCACCGCTTCCACCTCCACCTGTGCCCCATGAACCGCCGCGCCGCCTACCGAGCCATGGAGCACAACAACACGGCCAGCGGGGACAGCCCCGACACCGACAACCCCCACGTCTACGACTACATCAGCGACACGGACTCGGTACGGTGGCGGGGGAGCGTGAGGGGGGAGGGACACGAGCACACGTACTGTACGTGCGAGTGTAGCGACGGCAGCAGCATGGCGGCGGAGTACGGTAACGGCTCCACGCCCAGACAGTCCGAGGGTTACCACAGCGACCACGACCAGGTGCGACAGCCCCACGAGATCTCCAAACCCAACCCCAGGTACCCGGACAAGCGCGTGCTGGTGGTACCCGGGATGGGCAAGGCGCTGCCTGGTGGTGTAGGTGGGCTGAACAACAACAACGACAACAGTCTGGTGCTTGGACTGCGTGAGGGGGTGGTGGTGGACTCTGGTAGGGCCCGAGAAGAGTTGGTTCCCGTGCAAAGACCCCCCTTTGACCCCAGAGGTCATCCTGGTGTTCCCGTGGACAGCAGGCACCACCCAGCCTTCCCTTTCAACAACAGAACCCAGCCCGGCTTTCCTGTAGACAATAGAACACAACCCGCCTTTGCAGTAGACAACAGAACTCAAAGCCGACGAGCACAGCCAAGTTTTCCTGTTGACAGTAGAATCCAGCCCCATATTCCAATGGACAGCAGGATTCCAGCCACCTTCCCGAGTCGTGGCGAGGTCTTCGTCAACAACGGGTTCCACGACAGCTCACCGGCAGACAGTAGGGTCCGGCACGGACCGCCAGTGGACACGGTTGGACCAAGCAGTGACCGTTTGACGTTTGTGAACGCCCCACCCGGGGGTCTTGGTGAGGGTGTGAGGGGGGTACCCCCTAGTGAGCATGACTACGAGTACCCCGAGAACCCGCTGAGCGAGGAAGATCTGAGAGCCAACGCCCTGGCCTTGCACCCGCAGTACTTTGCTGACTACTTTGACGGCGGGACGTCTTCTGTGTGAAGAGGTCTCCTCTGCATTCCGCACTTAACTCTTGACCAACGGCCCACGCATGTCAGTTGTTGAAAGACGTCTGTGAGAGTAAGCCTGATGTTTATTGGGCAAAGTCGTCTGTGAGAGTAAGCCTGATGTTTATTGGGCAAAGTCGTCTGTGAGAGTAAGCCTGATGTTTATTGGGCAAAGACGTCTGTGAGAGTAAGCCTGATGTTTATTGGGCAAAGTCGTCTGTGAGAGTAAGCCTGATGTTTATTGGGCAAAGTCGTCTTCGCGAAGCTCGCTGCACGAAGCTTTGGCATTGAATGTTTGGTAGAGACTTTGAAAAGTCAACTTCGGGCTTAATTTAGGACAGACTTTATGAACAAGTCAGCGGTGAACGAAACACACAACCCTGGCCGAGCAATGAAGGCCAAACTAGCAGAGAACAGAGCTGTGAGAGCAAGTTGTCATGGCCTTACAAAATGGAATGTATACATAATTACAATCTACGGTCTCTGTGAAAGGTACAACCGATTATCTGTCAACAGCTACACTTTTTGTCACCTGTGTTGACATGGACAGCCTTTCCTGCACAGCCTTGGTCTTATTGACGCTGCTTCTGCTGCACGTGCTCAGCAAAACACCCATTGTGGCTGATTTATCCAGACAAGAAAGTGTCAATGTCTTCTTTATAGAGAAGGGTAAAAGTCATGGGTTTGTGGAGCTCTGCACAGAGCAGCTAACTTGTGCTACTTGACGACAGACCAGGCAACAGCTGTCTCCCTCATTACCGTCTGGTCATGTGTTCCAGATCTCTTGCAATTGATTCTGACAGTGAAACAACGTCATTGGTAAAGCTTTGGCCTTACATTTTGCAATAATGTTGCTATGATTGATATAGTCTTGCTGACTTGAAAACAATGATATATTGTGAGCTTTAAAGACTTATCCCTTCTTATGGTATGAATTGAACAGTGAAATGTGTTCAACGAATTATTTGTTGTGTGAAACGTGTTCTTGTGACTGGACACCAGTGCGAGCGACCGCTTATTCATGGTGAATAATGACAGTGATCCGCTACATGTTTAAACAAGAGGCGAAGCCTTCAAGGCTCACGTAAGAAATCGACAAACAGTAACACAAACTCAATCACTCCGTCACACATACACACACACACACACACACACACACACACACACACACACACACACACACACACACACACACAGTAAGCATAGGTGAAACTATGCAAGAAAGCGAGACCCTGGATCTGCCAAGAAGTCTCGGCCCGCTCACAATAACAATGACCGAGACTTTCAGTAATTCCTTTGCGTGACGTCTAACCCTCTTACGTCATAATGTGACGTCTTCAAATAGTTTCTATCACACACGTCGAACACTTTTGACCGAGACTGACGTAATCCATAGACTCGGAAATGTTAAAGTTTCTACCACAGACATACACACATACATACATACGCACGCACGCACGCACGCACGCACGCACGCACAGACAGACAAAGTTTATCATCGCATAGGCTACACTTACGTGAGCCAAAAAATGAGTTCATGTTCTAAACCAAATACGTAAATGCTCGTGCGCGCGCACTATGTGTGTGTGTGTGTGTGTGTGTGTGTTCGTGCGAGAGAGAGAGAGAGAGAGAGAGAGAGAGAGAGAGAGAGAGAGAGAGAGAGAGAGAGAGAGAGTCGGAGAGAGAGAGAGAGAATTGAATTGAATTTATTTAACAAGGATTAAGATTTAAGAGAGAGAGAGAGAGATAGAGAGAGAGCAGTACAAATATTTATTGGTCTGCCAGAACTCAGTTTGTCCAATATCACTGTTCAAAGAGGATTCTATACTGTTCAAAAAAAGAAACGCATAGCTTGTAATATTTGGATAATTTAGTTATATGGCTACAAGGATATCCACCAAACTGCAGAAAATGTTTATCTGGTCGTCGACCTTTCGTCCATTGCCACAAGTGAGCTCTGCACGTGACGCATGCGTTATCAGTGGCTACAATGTCAAAATTGCTCATTTGGCATGACCACTCGTCATGCTTCAGTGTAATCTCTTGAAACTCGGGGAATATTGAGCTCTCACCATGTCTTCCAAAACCCATAAAAGCGGATTGTTCGCCACAAAGAAATCAGACGACAATTCAGCGACGAAAGATGGCCCGATTGAGCAGAGAAGACCGCCAAATTGCATTGGGTCGTTTACAAGCAGGCCAAAGTCAAAGTGCAATCGCCAGGCACTTCCACGTGTCCCAGAGCACCATCAGTAGACTGTGGGTCAGGTTTCAAGCCACTGGCTCCGTTGCTGACTTGCCACGAGCGGGAAGACCAAGGGCGACAACTGCTGCTCACGACCGCTTCATACGGCTCCGCCACCTCCGGAATCGTTTCCTGTCGGCCTCATCTTCTGTCCAGGCTCTCCCCGGGCCACACCGAGTATCGGACCAGACCGTGCGGAACCGCCTGCATGAAGCTGGTTTGAGAGCTCGCAGACCTCACAGAGGAGCTGTCCTCACCCGCCGCCATCGCCAGAACCGAGTGCAGTGGGGAAACCAGCACCTTCGCTGGACCGTCCGGAATCACTGGAGACACGTGTGGTTCAGCGAGGAGTCCTACTTCCTGCTCCAGCGACATGATGGTCGGAGGAGGGTCTACCGGAGAGTAAATGAACGTTACGCGCCCAACTGTGTGGATGAGGCACCCGTTCATGGTGGTGGAGGCGTCATGGTGTGGGGGGCGATCAATACCGCTGGAAGGAGCACCCTGGTGCACGTCCAAGGGCGCATAACTGCCCAGCGATACGTGGAGGAAATTCTGCGCCCACACGCCCTTCCTCTTCTGGCTGACCAGGATGCCATATTCCAGCAGGACAACGCTCGCCCGCACACAGCACGACTCACCACCCAGTTCCTCACCGACCACCATGTCCAGGTGCTTCCCTGGCCATCCATGTCGCCAGACATGAACCCGATAGAACACCTCTGGGATGAATTGGACAGACGTGTGCGCAGGCGAGAAGAAGCGCCGGCAAATCACCGCGATCTATTGCAGGCACTTCAGGAGGAGTGGGACACCATCCCACAGCAAGATATCCGGCATCTGATCCAGTCCATGCCCAGAAGGTGCCGGGCAGTTGTTGCTGCTCAAGCCGCAGTCACACCCCCTACTGACTTGACAGCATCGGCACCCAATCGTATTGATTGACTGATTGATTTGAAGATGCAAATGAACTGTGTGTGCATTCAACTGTGTCCATACCAAATTTCAAACAAATAATCTAAATATTGGATTTTCTGTTAATTTTTTCGAAAAATAAAACAAATTTGGCAAGTAGCAACTATGCGTTTCTTTTTTTGAACAGTATACGTTTGTCAGCGATAACTTTTAACTCGAGACTGCACCAGATTGGGGCAAGGGACAAAACTCTGACTGAGATTAATTCCGCTGTGTTTTTTAAAATTGATTGGTTATCTCCCATACATATCGACAGCTGATTGTCGAGCGACCTGCGTGAATGGTGTGCGAGGAAAATGTTTTAAGATGTCCAGTATATTTAGTGCCGATAAAAACACCTGCATTTCCCTCCTACGCGAAAAGAGATTACAGAAGTCTAATTTCTACACAAACAGATGGTCCTACACTCCGAAAATGAGTAAGAAAACCTGCCCACACCATAATGAGCAGGATTCTGATTAATTCAACAAAAGAAATAAAATTTAATTCTACATGTGATGTGTTCCCATGTAAACTTTAACTAATTTTGTAAATAATCTTCCAGCCTCTTCAAATTTGTGTGTTCCAACCACAACGATTTCTTGTCTTTTATGCCAAAAATGTGTTTATACCTGTTGGTCTTTCAAACCTTGAGCCGATTGTGTTCTCCGCAGTCGCTGCTTTCAGAGAGTGCTGTATTGGAGCGGCACTGAAAGTGTATGTGAGTGAATTATGTATAAACATTCCATTTGATTTGTTTGAAAATTGTCTGCCAGCGGACTGAACCTTGTATAAGAAATACTAGAAAATGCAGGTCTTTTGCAGCCCTTTGTTATGGCTTTGTACGGAATGATTGTTCAGAAGTATAACTGAAGTGTATGTGCAGTTTGGTGCATGCATTACCAACACCCAACAGAAACTATGAGTGATTTTGCACAAGACGCAATTCAGTTCAGTGTGTAGATAGTAAAACAAGCTATACAAAATGTGCATTTAAATTGCAAAACAAGTTTTGTGCTAAATATATGAATTATTAAACTAAATCGTTTGAGATCAGATATGGTGTACGTGCTATATGTGTTTCTAAATGTGTGTCAGAGTGAGTGAGAGACAGACAGAAGATAGATAGACAAGACAGCCTGGACGACAACAAAAACAGACAGGAGATAGACAAGACAGCCTGGACGACAACAAAAACAGACAGGAGATAGACAAGACAGCCTGGACGACAACAAAAACAGACAGGAGATAGACAAGACAGCCTGGACGACAACAAAAACAGACAGGAGATAGACAAGACAGCCTGGACGACAACAAAAACAGACAGAAGATAGACAAGACAGCCTGGACGACAACAAAAACAGACAGAAGATAGACAAGACAGCCTGGACGACAACAAAAACAGACAGGAGATAGACAAAACAGCCTGGACGACAACAAAAACAGACAGGAGATAGACAAAACAGCCTGGACGACAACAAAAACAGACAGGAGATAGACAAGACAGCCTGGACGACAACAAAAACAGACAGGAGATAGACAAGACAGCCTGGACGACAACAAAAACAGACAGGAGATAGACAAGACAGCCTGGACGACAACAAAAACAGACAGGAGATAGACAAGACAGCCTGGACGACAACAAAAACAGACAGAAGATAGACAAGACAGCCTGGACGACAACAAAAACAGACAGGAGATAGACAAGACAGCCTGGACGACAACAAAAACAGACAGGAGATAGACAAGACAGCCTGGACGACAACAAAAACAGACAGGAGATAGACAAGACAGCCTGGACGACAACAAAAACAGACAGGAGATAGACAAGACAGCCTGGACGACAACAAAAACAGACAGAAGATAGACAAGACAGCCTGGACGACAACAAAAACAGACAGGAGATAGACAAGACAGCCTGGACGACAACAAAAACAGACAGGAGATAGACAAGACAGCCTGGACGACAACAAAAACAGACAGAAGATAGACAAGACAGCCTGGACGACAACAAAAACAGACAGGAGATAGACAAGACAGCCTGGACGACAACAAAAACAGACAGGAGATAGACAAGACAGCCTGGACGACAACAAAAACAGACAGGAGATAGACAAGACAGCCTGGACGACAACAAAAACAGACAGAAGATAGACAAGACAGCCTGGACGACAACAAAAACAGACAGGAGATAGACAAGACAGCCTGGACGACAACAAAAACAGACAGAAGATAGACAAGACAGCCTGGACGACAACAAACACAGACAGGAGATAGACAAGACAGCCTGGACGACAACAAAAACAGACAGAAGATAGACAAGACAGCCTGGACGACAACAAACACAGACAGGAGATAGACAAGACAGCCTGGACGACAACAAAAACAGACAGGAGATAGACAAGACAGCCTGGACGACAACAAAAACAGACAAACAAACCACCCGGACAGACAGACAACCAGAGAGACACAGACAAACAAGGAGGGAGAGGGAAGCTGAGTGTCTGTCTGCATGCTCTGTATGAGTGCCAGTGTCTCTGTGATTGTGGTTATGTCTGCATGCTCTGTATGAGTGCCAGTGTCTCTGTGATTGTGGTTATGTCTGCATGCTCTGTATGAGTGCCAGTGTCTCTGTGATTGTGGTTATGTCTGCATGCTCTGTATGAGTGCCAGTGTCTCTGTGATTGTGGTTATGTCTGCATGCTCTGTATGAGTGCCAGTGTCTCTGTGATTGTGGTTATGTCTGCATGCTCTGTATGAGTGCCAGTGTCTCTGTGATTGTGGTTATGTCTGCATGCTCTGTATGGGTGCCAGTGTCTCTGTGATTGTGGTTATGTCTGTACGTGTGTCTCATGTTTGATTGTCAGTTGCAAAAAATGAATAAGTTTAAACACTTTAGCGTTAAGTGAGGAACTCGGAAGGGCACAGAAACAAAAGCATAGGCCAGTTGTACAGTCATGTGTGACACTTGGACATACATATGGTTTGCTTTATATGATGAGCTAAGTATTTGAAGGGTTGCTACTTTTGTACCAAACGTTTTTGTAATAAAATGATTCACATTTCCTGCAGTTATTTGATCATTTTATGTGCGATAGAGAGAGGGAGAGACATACACATACACACATACACGAGCAAGGCCGGAGGCACACAGAAACAAGCAAGCGAGTGAGTGCACGCGTTTGTGCAGCCAATGTGGTGTGTGAATGTGTGTGTGTGTGTGTGTGGGGTGTGAATGTGTGTATGTGGGTGTGAATGTGTGTGTGTGGGTGTGTGTGTGTGAATGTGTGTGTGTGGGTGTGTGTGTGTGTGTGTGTGAATCAGAATGTGTATGTGTCTGTGTCTGTTTGTGTGTGCTGGAGCGAGTTTTGCAAGGGTGGTGCAACTAAGGGAAGCTACTGCTCCCACACGCAAGAAGTGAATCAATACTGAATTGCCTCCCTTCCCACACATTCATACACGATCACAGGGATTTGTGTTACTGTGGGCAGGACATGATCAGAAAGTGTGTCATACCCTTTGCACACGGTCTGCTTTTCCTAACGGAAAAAAGATTCTAAGAGTATAATCAATCATTTACAAGCCTCGAACGTGTTTTTCAAAGGAAACGATAAGATAAATATTGAGCTCAAAAAGAAAGACTTTTGACTTTGGAGTCGCAGCTTCTGTGAATCAAAATTAGTTAATGCACTGAAATAAATACGATTTTAAATCCAACACAACACAGGGTAAAATGGCAATAATATATTTATTCAAACTTCAATAGATATACAACAACATACATCAACACCACAATCAATCGACCATTCGCCCTGTTAGACACAACATTCACTCTCACACTTTCACCTTAATATAATACTAAGAAATAAACCATGACTAGAGTTTAAAAGTTCACGCCCGCAGGCACTGTCCAACCCGTTAGTGGGAAGTATGGGGGAAACTTTAAATTAACGAGTTAGACTTTGTGAGAAGGGAAAGGGAAGCTGCAGCAGACGGCTTGAGGTACTGGAAGACGCAGTCACTACGCCAATCCCCGAGGAGTTTAATCACATGGAGGGGAACGCCTGACTGCAGCAGACGGCTTGAGGTACTGGAAGACGCAGTCACTACGCCAATCCCCGAGGAGTTTAATCACATGGAGGGGAACGCCTGACTGCAGCAACCAGGTTTTCAACAACACAGACCACTCCCACCACCAGACGGGAGGTAAGCCTAGAGATATATCTCACTTCATCTCTCTAAATACTGCTCAAGCTTCCTCCCGCGCTGAAAATGGAAGCGTCGACTATCTGGCGATGGTAGATGGTCGCCTGGCCATAGCGGAAAAGAAGACACCCCTTGACAAAGTCACCGTCCCTCAATATTTTGAAGCAGCCCTAAAAATACATGAGGAAATGATATGGATTGACAAGACTGATCGCCAAACCTCGGACGAATATCTCGTCTACCTCGCTCGCATCTCCCAGATGGCGCAGGTGTTCTCCTGGGCGTCAGTCCTGCTTTTTGATCGGGAATTCCGAAAAGAGCAGGCCCAGCAGTTAGCCTCAGTTTGCTGATCGGGAGTGTGACGAGAGGTAGAAGCCGAATCAGTGGCTGGTCGCTGGAGCATTCTGATAAGAGATTTCAGCAAGAGCCGCTGTGCTAGAGGCAGAACAGAAAACGTGTCCACCAAGTTGGGAGTCAAGCCTGAGAGTTCAAGCGTTTGCTGAGAGTGAAACCCCAGGGTTTCAAGGTGCGCAGCAGTGGCCGGAGCGATCTCAAACTCTTCGAATGTTTGCATCATAGAATCGTCCGTGAGAGCCATTGGAAGATAATGAAGATCTAAAAAAACGCAATACAAAATCTGGCGACGAGCTGACAGATAGCGTCTGTCGGATGTTGTGTGAGTGTGGGTGCGCGCGCGACCACATCTGACGCAACATCTGGTGGAGCGAGCCAGGCTGACGAAAGCAATCGTCTGCTACACACGATGCCACAACCTCTGTGCTGCGCCGATTTAAAAACAGCTTTAATAAAAGCTGAGTCATTCACTGAATAATTAATCTTCTAATTGAGAAGAAAACGATGCAAAATATACGCACTGCAGGAATACTTACAAACGTCAGGAGCACGTTACAATTCACGTTTTTTTTCTCAAAATAACAAACTGGCCTGCTGTCGGCACCAAAGTGTCAAATGGTCAGTTAAGTCTCTGATCTTGACCACAGACAAAAGGGTCACCAGTCTTCAAGTGAACATGGCTGGCATTAGCGTCAAATGAATGGAAAGAAAAGCCAGCAACTCGAGGACAGATTTATGAACATTTTGACACCTGTATCACAAACCCTTAAGTGCTGGTTACCAAGCCATGGTACAGTGTAGAGACATCCTGCTTGCTTCTGCGCGAGCTGAGAAAAATTTCCCTCTTTATCTTCACTGCGCTGGCTGCAAAACCCCTCCGCGCGGAGGTGATTTCAGACACATGAGACACAGGGTGGGTACTATAAACTGCAGGTTGCTAGCGTGTGTACGCGCTTTTACTTTCTCCAAGTTATTTGAATATCATATAATTATACTCGTTTTGGCCTGATCGGCTGTGAGTAGCATGACAAAATAAAGACATTTCGTGTTAAAAAGCGAGAGAGAGAGAGAGAGAGAGAGAGAGAGAGAGAGAGAGAGAGAGAGAGGGAGGGAGGGAGGGAGGTAGAGAGGGAGATAGATAGAGAGACAGGGAGGGAGGGAGGTAGAGAGAGAGAGAGAGGGAGAGAGAGAGAGAGAGAGAGAGAGAGAGAGAGAGAGAGATGATGATGATGATGATGGAACTTTATTTTTCAAGGATAGAGGTTTAAGGCGACGCCTTTTCTTACAACCGGTCCTTACTTCTAATACAAATATCCAATAAATGATAAACAAGTAAAGCAACATGACAAATAAACAAAGTAAACGAACGAACCAGCAAACAATCGACAAGTAAGCAAACAAGCAAATAAACATAAACAATAAAATGGCAAAGTAAGCAACATACAAATCGAAAGCGAAACATGCAACATGTTAACACATGTAAAGTGATCGACGGTAAATTTCACACGATACCAACGTTTACACTAATGCTAATAATGATTATATGGTGTAAATGATAATGATGATGATGATGATGATGATGATGATGATGATGATGATGATGATGATGATGATGATGAAGTGATGATGGAAAATCGCAACATAAATTCCACATAATACATATAATAAAGAACATATTTGTGTAATTCATAGAGCTTTGCCAATTGTTGACAGCTACTTGCACGTGTTAAGACTAGTGTAGCCATCTAGGTAGACATAAAATGATTATGCAGAGCTTGTTTAAAACTCTTTAGTGAGGTTAATGATCTTATTACAGACGGAATGGAGTTCCACACCATAGCGCCAGAGAAGGCTTGACTAGTTTTGAACAAATCAATCCTGGGTATTTGGTGGTAGAAAATTGATAGACCCGTACCTTTCGGTGACTCTGTGAAATAGGTCCTGAATATAGCTGGGCACTTCGCCATGATATACCTTATACATCATTACAGTCTTATTAAACTGTAACTGTTTAACTAGCGGCAGGTAGTTTAGATTCTTTAACTTCAAATCAGCTGATAATTGTGGACCATTTAACATGATTTTAGCTGCCCGACGATGTAGAGAGTTTAATTTTTTCATGTGAATATCAGAGACGCCATCCCAAAGAGTTGATGCGTAATTAATATGGGATAAGATGTGGGCATGATAAAATGCCAGTTTTAGTGTTGCGATATCGACATATTGCTTTAACTTTGATAGCAGAAACAAATTCTTGGATACTTTTTGACAAATATAATGTACATGAGATTGCCATTTTAATTCTTGATCGATTGAGAGAGAGAGAGAGAGACATAGGCAGTGAGACATAGGCAGTGAGACAGACAGACAGATAGACACACAGACACACAGACATACAGACGGACAGACAGACAGACACACAGACATACAGACGGACAGACAGACAGAATAAACAGACACATGGGGAAAGTGTGAGAAATGCAGAAAGACCGAAAAGAAAAGGAATGCAAGGGAAACACAGACAGAAGGACAGACTGACAGACAGACAGACAGACAGAGAGACAGGCACTGAGACAGACAGACAGACAGACAGACAGGCACTGAGACAGACAGACAGACAGACAGGCACTGAGACAGACAGACAGACAGACAGACAGGCACTGAGACAGACAGACAGACACACAGACACACAGACAGACAGGCAGGCAGTCAGGCAGAAAGGCAGGCAGAGACAAACAGAATACGAGACAGACTGCCGACCAAAAAAAAACAGACGGACGGTTAGAACAATAATTAGGAAAAAAAAGTCCAAGCTTCTGTCAGGCGCTCCGACGCGGCTCTGTGATCTGTGAGCGAATCCTGCTTGACTTTTAGACAAATGAAACGTGACCGACAAATGGGTTTCGCTCTGCTGAACACGCGTTCACGCGTACGCACACCATACGAGTGTCCTAACGGTCCTGGCACTGGCAGGCATCAGAGCTAAGACGCTTACTTAACGCCACCAGTCGCCGGCTGAGGTCAAACAAAAAGACCACCGGTCAGGCGTCCATCGCTGGTACCGTACGGTGCCGTTCTGTTGATCACATCGAGTGGACAGGTGAAACTCCACGATTTACACAGCACGGTGTTGCAATACATTTTGATAAAGCATACGAGAAGCTTGAACCAAGAAGTTCTGACAGACGATATATGCGGAGAACCAATCAGCCTAGTATTAAGTCTTCGGCTCTGAAGTCGGCATCTTTGAAACGTCCCAGAGACACAGGTAAGAGAGACACAGAGCCGGTTTTGTGTCTGCGAGAGTGCGCTATTCATGCTTGAGTTCCTAATCAAACGGGACCCGGATCAATTTGAAGAGTAATTTGGTTCCTAAGTTCAACGACGCCGGACGTATAGAATACTCTCGTTCAATTTGCTTCTCCTGTCGATGATCATTTGTTTGTTTGTTTGCTTAACGCCCAGCCGACCACGAAGGGCCATATCAGGGCGGTCGATGATCATTACGGACCTTCGACTGAAAGCATTCAGCGGTTCTACTGTTGGAAAAGTGGGCGGGGCACATGTTTCTCCCTGGACGAACATTCAAGACGCAGAAGTTTTGCTCACCAAACAGGTAAGATGTTGTTGATCACCTTGCAAAAGACATTAATCATACATGAGCATACAAGTTATATACATGTACATGTAACACGAAGTGGATTCTGTCTTCTGTATAACAGTTGTGTTTGCATGCCCCAGCTTTCATTCATCTGATACTGTTGCTGTCTCTCTGTGTCCCTCTAAGTCCCTCTCTGTCTCTCTGTGTCCCTCTAAGTCCCTCTCTGTCTCTCTGTGTCCCTCTAAGTCCCTCTCTGTCTCTCTCTCTCCTCTCTGTCTGTCTGTCTGTCTGTCTGCCTGCCTGCCTGTCTGTCTGTCTGTGTCTCTGTATGTCTGTCTGCCTCTCTCTCTCTCTCTCTCTCTCTCTCTCTCTCTCTCTCTCTCTCTCTCTTTCTATCTCTCTCTCTCTCTCTCAAGCACACTTTTGAATTTTTAATTTTTATTTTGTTATACCTTTCCCTATTGTTGTTTTTTTTGTTTTTTTGTTTTTAATTCTTCATATTTGTTCTTTGTTTCATGTGTGTATTATAGTAGGGACTAGCTGTAAGAAAGGACCATATGGACCTAATGCTATCATCCCTCGGTAATAAAGTTTTCGAGTTCGAGTTCGAGTTCTCTCTCTCTCTCTCTCTCTCTCTCTCTCTCTCTCTCTCTCTCTCTCTCTGTCTCTCTCTCTCTCTCTGTCTCTCTCTCTCTCTCTCTCTCTCTCTCTCTCTCTCTCTCTCTCTCTCTCTCTCTCTCTCTCTCTCTCTCTCTCTCTCCCAATTGCATCAATTGTCTTTCCTCTATGTTCACAGACTCTTTTTGCCACAGTTACTCAAATTTGCATCATCCGATGGTTATCTCAGTGATAAAAATGATATTCTGAGGTATCTCATTAACCAACGTGATATGTTGCCCCTTGGTAAAAGCGTTCTTTGACCCAAACCCTGGAGAGCACTTAGCAGTGACAGACCGACAGATTTGCATCCCATTTATTGCTGTGTCCCCTTGAGGCCCCAAGGCAGTTAGCACCGCTGTTTGTTCTGGCCGTGAAGTGTTGGGCGACTTGTCGCATCACGATCAAATCGATCATATTGCATCCACCCTTACACAGCCTCCCAATTTCTGATCGGTCAACAATCTGCTTCGTGTGAACACAATTTCACCGTTATTACCTGTCAACAGTCTGCGTATACTGTGCACATAATTTCACATTTTTGTCAACAATCTGCCTCATTTGCACATAATTTCAACAGTTTTCATTGGTTAAAAATCTCTCTATAATGCGTACAGAATTTCACAGTTTTCATCTGCCACATTTGCACAGAATGTCACCCTTTGCTTGATCATTGCAGACAACATGAAAGTGGTAATGACCACCAACAGACCAATAAAAGAGACTTGGCGAGCTTAGAATATTCACAGTTTTCATCTGTCAACAATAAGCTTCATGTGCACAGAGTTTGACCCCTTACTTGATCATTGCAGACAACATGAAAGTGGTGATGGCCAGCAATAAATGAGACTTGGCAAGCTCATCATACAGTAGTACTGGACTACGCAAATAAATGCAGATATGGGCCATGGGATATTTCAGACTTGCCCGTTTAAACCCGACCATAACAGACAAACAACAGTCAGTTTGAATCCAGTTTTGACCAAAAACAAAATTCATTTTCAAGGGTGTGGCGTATCAACCCAAACACAAAGGTTGAAACATACGAGTAACATATATAGCGGACACAAATCACACTTGTGTCCGCATTTCCGAGATGACCGTGTAAGGTTGAACAGACCAAGGAGCATTTGATTGAACAACAGAAACATCGTCCTTGGTTTTCTATGCAGACTGTATTGTTTCAAAATGCAATTTATGGCCATAAGTCGAAAGGGTGGGGGGGGGGGGGGGATGTAGTCTCTTTTGAAAATACGACGTAGAAACATACTGTATTGATAGATTTGCTTCGGGCCAAGATATAGCAAGAAAATTGGTTGATTAAAATCAACATGGCCGAAGCAATGTTTTCATAAAAGAAGCGGTATTGTACGGGCACATGTTGAATTTGGGTTACATGTGTTGCAGAGTATTTGAAAATTCGTAGGCATAAAAACATGCAAAGAAGAGTGATAGGGCCCTGTTGTGAATATATTCAAGTGAATAAATTGATTACTTATGTATCACTGACACTAGTTTTGCTGCTACAGCAGTCCCTCTCATGAACGAACACCCTTGGGCCAGTGCAAACCTGTCCGTACATTGCAGGTGGCCGGTCACGGGAGAGCCCCCCCCCCTCCCCATCACACACACTCAGGCACACTGACGGACTGAGTGAGTCTTTGCTACTGGTGAACGAGCTCTACTTGTGCTAAAACAATAAGGTCAAACTACTACAACTTTTAACTGAAAGGGAAAAAAACTGTCCTGTAAAAATGACGTTAAATCAACAGTGTCAGAAAAAGAGAGATAAAAGAAATCCTCAAATTCCTGAGGATACAGGCACCCCATGAAAGCAGCCACGAACATACTCACAGCGGCACACATGCTTGTGCAGATACTTTGCAAAAATATGAATTGAAAACCTGCATATGTGGTATTGTGTGTGTGTGTGTGTGTGTGTGTGTGTGTGTGTGTGTGTGTGTGTGTGTGTGTGTGTGTGTGTGTGTGTGTGTGTGTGTCGCTTTATTGAATACTTCAGGCAGTGACTTTTCCCTGTCCAGTTTTCTCTTTCGTCTCTCTTACCCCTCGCTTACCCACCCCCACCCCCTTACCATCCACTCCCTTTACCCAGCCCCGACAGCACACATTTCTAATCTGCAAGGCAGAGTACACATTTTCTAAAAGGAAGACTACTCCTCTTCAATTATATCCAGAGATCTTCCATGTTTCTCCACCATAAGCCAAGTGGTCGAGTCTTATACCCCCTTTCCACACAACCGTTCTAGGTCCCGTTCCCGTACCGACCAAGGAACGGTGCGGGAACGGGAGGGATCGGGAGAGAACCGCAATGAACGCAACTGATCATAACGGAACTGCTTTAAACGGTAGGGTCGGTAGGGACGGCTGAGTTTGGGCTGCATGTTCACATTTTTAGCCGTTCCCCTCCCGACCAGAATGAATGGTAATGGAACGCTTGGATCGTTAAAGGAACTTAAAACAACGGTAACGCAACGGTAGCGCTCTCACACACTGAGTTGTCATACCATTCATCCGTTCTAGGTCCCGTTCCCTTACCGACCAAAGACGGCTGCCACTATGGTCAGACTAATAGACGCTGCTGAAAGATGCCAAAAACGGCCGTTTGCTCAGCGTTCCATTGTTGTGGCAGCAGTCCTTGGTTGGTACGGAAACGGGACCTAGAACGGCTGTGTGGAATGGGGGTATAACTTTTGACACCGACAAACGGAAGAATGAACAGATCTATGAGGTAACCGTCTCAATGGTCCAGGCTCAGGAAACAAAGAGTATGTATGGTCTGGGGCGATTGTAGCTTCCCTTCTTCGTGTCCGATAGACAAGGACAATAAATAGTAGAGCATAGTGCAATTTCATGTTGGCATCTTCTCCACTGAAAGCTATAACCCAAAGACTGAAGACCAAAGTGCTTACCCTACTTCTAACCCGAATCACCCCCCTCCTGCTGGATACACGTGCACTCAAGTTAACCTCTGCTTTGACCTGTGTGCCAGGAGTCGGATAAAAAGAGAGAGAGAGAGAGAGAGAGAGAGAGAGAGAGAGAGAGAGACACACACACACACATACACATAGACAGAGACAGACATAGAAAGACAGAAGCGGAGAGACTCAGAGGGAGACACAGACAAAGACATACGTACAGACTGAGAGAGAGAAAAAAAACCTGTAACTGATCTCGTGAGAACGGTAATAACAAACGAGACATGTCACCTCTCCGAATGCATTCCAACTTGATAGATGACCGCTCCTGCGGCCACCAATAAACATGACTCATACAAGCTTTCAGCATCGTTATCTCTGACTCGTGTGGACAAAATAAAATCTTATCAGAGGATATCTATTAATAAACTTACAAGGACGAGGCACTTGAAAACTTAAGCTTTTAACCACAACTCTTTTATACGTCAGGATAAAATATGATCCGATGCATTGCCTCAACATAACAAGGATTTAACATTGAAAAACTTATACCTTTTGTTCAAAGTTTGTTTTGCTGTTATTAAATTCACAAAATAAAAGTGTGTTCGCATTTCAACGCTAACGTAAGGTTAACATGTTTAGGTCCGAACACAGCACGTGAACTGAACGCTTGCATCTCAGCCTGACATTACTCTTCATTTGGAAAAGCTATGGTGTACCAATGGACTACAATCTATGGTGAATAAAAATTACAATCTTCTCATGGAATAATGAACTTGTAACAAGTGTCTGCTGCAGCGGCGTTTCCAAATCAAGCGGCGTAACTAGTACTAGTAGAGCGCTGTCCACGAACAAAACGACACACAAATTGAGCAACCAAGATTCATATGTGTCGATCTTATTGTACGTGTTTTTCTATGGCAAACCAAAGACGTACACAAGTTGGGTAACATTGACCTAAAAGTCAGTGACCGGATCACAAGGTCCTAAAAAGTCAAATCGTACAGATTGTTTTGTTTAATTATTAAATGAATATTTCGCAGAACCGCTGTACTAACAGTGTAGCTGAAGCTATGATATTATGCCAAACAATCTAACAATTTGTAATAAATCAAAATGCAAAGAAAACCCCTTACCGCAATAAAGTCCAGTTTCGTGCACCGAACTCTGGTCTGTAAGTAAGCCCATGTGGAAAACGAATAAGTCTCTAATGTAGCAAGCACTATAAGGATACACTGAACACTGCTTTCGGATGTACCACTTAGAAAACAAATACACATGTGCTTGTTCATGTTAGCTACACGTACAAAATACCTACCATAGTTACCATTGTAACACATGTGCTTGTTCATTTTGGGTACACGTACAAAATAACTACCATAGTTACCATCGTGACACATGTGCTTGTTCATTTTGGGTACACGTACAAAATAACTACCATAGTTACCATCGTGACACATGTGCTTGTTCACTTTGTGTACACGTACAAAATACCTACCATAGTTACCATCGTAACACATGTGCTTGTTCATTTTGGGTACACGTACAAAATACCTACCATAGTTACCATCGTGACACATGTGCTTGTTCACTTTGTGGTACACGTACATAATAACTAGAGTGGGACCCCCATTAAGACCTAAAGAAATGTGAGAAAACTGGTCTTAAAATGGGAGGGAATGTACAGATATGTCCCCGCCCCTAATAACGTACAGAGGTTTTCAACAGAAAATCTTAAACATCAAGGTCTCAAAAGGAGGGGAACCTTTCATCGGGAGGGGGGAGGGGGGGGGGGGCCCTCAATGGTAGGCCTTACTTTACTCGGATTTTTCTACTTTGTTATCAAACTTTTGTTGTTGTTCTGGTTGTGAAGTGTTTAGCTGCCTTTGGAACAACTGACGCACAACTTGTACAATGTGATTGTACACATGTAAATTGAACTAAATTCACATTTGGCAACAAGTTCAACAAACAAACACCGGGAATAACCACCAATGCATATCGTCCAACCAACAACACCCACGTACACCAATGTATCAGTCGGTTCTCTCATCTACCGCTCTCCAATTAAATCCTCACCCACCCGATTTTGTTGTGTGTATAGTGTTGCGAAATTCTTCTCCTTTGTGAATTTCCCACATGTTTCGGGTGGTATTTACATTTAGTCAAGTTTTGACTAAATGTTTTAACATAGAGGGGGGAATCGAGACGAGGGTCGTGGTGTATGTGTGTCTGTCTGTCTGTCTGTCTGTCTGCCTCTGTCTGTCTGTCTGTCTGTCTGTCTGTCTGTCTGTCTGTGTGTGTGTAGAGCGATTCAGACTAAACTACTGGACCGATCTTTATGAAATTTGACATGAGAGTTCCTGGGTATGATATCCTCAGACATTTTTTTCATTTTTTTGATAAATGTCTTTGATGACGTCATATCCGGCTTTTCGTGAAAGTTGAGGCGGCACTGTCACGCTCTCATTTTCCAACCAAATTGGTTGAAATTTTGGTCAAGTAATCTCCGACGAAGGCCGGACTTCGCTATTGCATTTCAGTTTGGTGGCTTAAAAATTAATTAATGACTTTGGTCATTAAAAATCTGAAAATTGTAAAAAAAAAAAAAAAATTATAAAGCGATCCAAATTTATTTTCATCTTATTCTTCATCATTTTTTGATTCCAAAAACATATAAATATGTTATATTTGGATTAAAAACAAGTTCTGAAAATTAAAAATATAAAAATTATGATCAAAATTAAATTTCTGAAATCGTTTTAAAAACTATTTCATCTTATTCCTTGTCGGTTCCTGATTCCAAAAACATAATAGATATGATATGTTTGGATTAAAAACACGCTCAGAAAGTTAAAACGAAGAGAGGTACAGTAAAGCGTGCTATGAAGCACAGCGCAACCGCTACCGCGCCAAACAGGCTCGTCACTTTCACTGCCTTTTGCACTAGCGGCGGACTAGGTTCAGTTTCATTCTGTGAGTTCCACAGCTTGACTAAATGTAGTAATTTCGCCTTTCGCGACTTGTTTTTTTTTTTACTTGGAGCCTCACTGATGGCTCTGCGCTCAGTCCGGTGATTGACATTACTCTTCAATTAATAATTTACACAAGCTTCCAGCATTCAATTTGAACCACTAAATTGAACCAAACCATCAGTGGAGCGAAACCAATCACACAACAAATAGCGGTACTAGACGGTACACACATCTTCGGTCAAGCAATGGGGGATAAACAAGCAAAGACCACCAGAGTAATCAGTGAAGTTATGGGCATTGACGTTCACCATGGGCTATCTGGTGTCTTGGCAATCACAAACCGTCTGACGTCAACCAGCCATAGTGCATACTATTAACGCTGCTTGGTTGTTACTTGGTATAAACACTGTGTTTATGATCTCAGGAAAGAGGGCCCCAAAGGGGGGTTATCATCACGATCACGGGAAGGGAAATTTTAGCTTTCACGATCACAGTTACCTTGATTTTTGTTTTCACGATCACAAACACCTTGACGAATAGAGGATCATAGAGTGATACAGCAGGCTGTGAAAAATGTACGTTGAAAATAAAATGCTTTGCAATAATGCCCATCACGATCACAAAAACAAATGACGATCACGAGACTTGGTTTTATTGTCATCACGGATCACGGGCAAAGTCCCATCACGATCACAGAAATGGAAATTTCGGCAATCACGGTCACAGAAAGGTCAAAAAACGCCAATCACGGTCACAATTTTAAACCCTTTGGGACCCTCAGGAAAGTGTCATTTAAAGCAAATCTTGTGGACACAATTTCGCAATACTAGGGCAAAAAGTCCATATATAAAATCGCCATTTAGGATGTTTCTGTGTACACAGCATTATTGGAAGTGTATTGTACATGTCTCAGTGACACACAAAAGCGAGAGCACGCACGCACGAACACACACACACAACCTATCCCCCCCCACACATGCACACTCACACGTACACACATGCCTACACACTAACACCCCTCCCCCGGTACACACAAACACACACTTAACCCCCCCCACACACACACACACACACAGAGGGGACACACCCCTTGCACTGTCACACTTCCTTGCTCTACATTCATTCCTCCGTGTGTGAGCCACGCCCACCCCTCTCGTCTCCGTTCGACTCAACTCTCTTATTACCAACTATTAACTCATTAAGTCTTTCTTCCTTCTTGGCACAGACGTACTTGCATAACACAGAAAACACTTCACAAGCAGAACACAGGGCCGTACCTTCCAGGCAAAAAGTCGCCTGCTCATAGATAATACTGTAGAAAGATGTCATACACGTGGCCAACTTCGTAGTATGCTTTCTGCGCGATAGAAGTAGAAACTGTTGACTATAAAACTGTGTCAGTGTGATAGCAGTTTTTTCTTCTTTGGTATCAGACAGCTGACCGACCTAACGTTATGTAGGCTCAGTCTTGTTGAAGCTCAATCTCTTGGCAAACAGACATTTGAGATCGGTTTTATTTGCATGTTTCGTGGAAGTTGAAGCGCACGCCCGCTCCGTGCATACATTCTCACGCGGGACACGTTCACAGAGTTAGCCCCAAAACACCTTGGCAGTGTCACAGGGCAGGAAGAGTGACACATTTAGCTCTGTGGCCGCCACACACCAAAACACTCAGTGTGACACACCGGAGTTAAACATCCAGCACGCATCCAAACAGTAAAGACAACGTTTCGCTTTCTGAGGATGAATAGCGATGTGCAAGTGTGTGTGGGTCGTGATCAGAGATGATCACACTATCATGGATCAATACCAGATCGAAGGGAGTCTGATCACCGGTGATAAACGCTGGTCGCCGTATTCCTCATACCACACGACAACATTTCGACACGGATGTTCGTGAAAGATTGTGCGCGAGTTGTGCAAATGTGAGCGAGATACATGATTTGGTCTTTCAAAGTGCGTGTTTACAGGGATTCGGGGAAAAGGATTTACGGAGATGCAACAAGTGGAACATTGCAGTGACACTGTGTCTGTGAACAGGTAAGAAAGGATACACTTACTGCACTTTCCGTCTCTTATTATGAACGTCTGGTAGGGTAGGTAAAGGTAATTCAGAGCACAGGAGCTTGTATCAAAGTGCCTTACCGGTGACTGATTCGTCGACTTATCGTACTTTATGCACTTTCCGTCTGTTATTATGAACATCTGGTAGTGTAGGTAAAGGCAATTCAGAGCACAGGAGCTTGTATTTA